>NW_027595029.1:2500-5000 GCF_964213995.1 Mustelus asterias | reverse complement strand
TTCAATCTCCCCCTTCACCTTCTCCACTCAAAGGAGAATGACCCCCCCCCCCCCCAGCCTCTCTCCGTGTAAACTAAAGACCCACACTAACCCCCCCCCTCCCACCAAACCCCGAGGGTGGAATATTCTGGTAAATCCAGATGTGGACAGATGGTGCCAGTCACTATGTGAGAGGGTTTTTCCGTTGCCTAAACCGGCACCTGTTCCTGTCCCCTCACTCTCCCCATCCCGGTGCTCGCTGACACAGCCTGGATCCCAAAACACTTCCATTTTCCAATCCTCATCCTCCTGTTCAAATCCCTCCCTCGCTCCCTCCCTCCCTATCTCTGTAACCTCCTCCAGTCCATACAATTCCCATCCTCATGTTCAAATCCCTCCCTCGCTCCCCCCCCTATCTCTGTAACCTCCTACAACCCACCGATATCTCTGTTCTCCTCCGTTCCCGGTCTCTCGAGCATCCCCCGATTCCCATCGCTCCGCCATTGGCGGCCGTGCCTTCAGCTGCCTGGGGGGCCCTAAGCTCTGGAATTCCCTCCCTGGACCTCTCCACCTCTCTCTCTCTGTGTCTCTCTCTCTCTGTGTCTCTCTCTGTCTCTGTCTGTCTCTCTCTCCGTGTCTCTCTCTCTCTGTCTCTCTCTCTCTCTGTCTCTCTCTCTCTCTGTCTCTCTCTCTCTCTCTATGTCTCTCTCTCTCTGTCTCTCTCTCTCTCTGTGTCTCTCTCTCTCTCTGTGTCTCTCTCTCGCTTTCTGTCTCTCTCTCTCTCTCTCTCGCTTTCTGTCTCTCTCTCTCTGTCTCTCTCTCTCTCTGTCTCTCTCTCTGTCTCTCTCTCTCTCTGTCTGTCTCTCTTTCTGTCTCTGTCTGTCTCTCTCTCTCTCTCTATCTCTCTCTTTGTTTCTCTCTCTGTCTCTGTCTGTCTGTCTCTCTCTCTATCTCTCCCTTTTTGTTTCTGTCTCTCTGTCTGTCTCTCTGTCTCTGTCTCTCTCTCTCTGTCTCTGTCTCTCTCTCTCTCTCTCTGTTTCTCTCTCTCTGTCTGTCTCTCTGTCTCTCTCTCTCTCTCTCTGTCTCTCTCTGTTTCTCTCTCTTTGTCTGTCTCTCTCTATCTCTCTCTCTCTCTTTGTTTCTCTCTCTCTGTCTGTCTCTCTGTCTCTCTCTCTGTCTCTGTCTCTCTCTCACTTTGTCTCTCTCTCTCCACTTGCAGTTCCCTCAATCAGGGGTAAAGGTGCCTTCACAGGGTTAATGGTGAGTGTCACCTCACAGCCATTGGAGATGTATCACTCTGATTGACTCCAATTAACACGGGGAGAATTCTGGAGAAGTCACATTCCACAGAGCTGGCTTCAGGTTCCATGATTTAGAATTAATTGGAATATTATTGAGCACACAATGAAGATGGCATTGCAAAGTTGCTGCTGTTCCTGTGGTTGTTGCAACCATGGAGCCGGTGGGTGGTTGGGTGGCGGGGGGGGGGGGGCGGGGGTGAGGGGTGGATTTACTGGGAGAGAACCTGAATCATCAGGAGGGGATCGGGGTCGATGGGCAGTGGGACCAGCAGGGCAGGTGTTCCTTCGGAGGAGAATTCAGACAGCCCAAATCACACAGCGGATCACCAAAAATCAATCCTCTCCCCCACCTCCCCCCCACTTACACTGACCCCGGACAGCCTGACCCCCTATCGGAGGGAGGGGGGATTAACCCCCTCACCCACCTCCCCCCCATTTACACTCAGACCCCGGGCAGCCTGTCCCCCTATCGGAGGGAGGGGGGATTAACCCTCTCACCCACCTCCCCCCCCATTTACACTCAGGCACCGGGCAGCCTGTTGACGTTAGGAGATGTCGGCCTGGATTACGGAGCTCAAATCCTAGAGTATATACATCTACCCCCGACAGTGCAGCACTCCCTCAGTACTGGCACCAGTACTGACAGTGTAGAAGGAGCTTTACTCTGTATCTAACCCCGTGCTGTACCTGTCCTGGGAGTGTTTGATGGGGGACAGTGTGGAGGGAGCTTTACTCTGTATCTAACCCCGTGCTGTCCCTGTCCTGGGAGTGTTTGATGGGGACAGTGTAGAGGGAGCTTTACTCTGTATCTAAGCCCGTGCTGTACCTGTCCTGGGAGTGTTTGATGGGGACAGTGTAGAGGGAGCTTTACTCTGTATCTAACCCCGTGCTGAACCTGTCCTGGGAGTGTTTGATGGGGACAGTGTAGAGGGAGCTTTACTCTGTATCTAACCCCGTGCTGTACCTGCCCTGGGAGTGTTTGATGGGGACAATGTAGAGGGAGCTTTACTCTGTATCTAACCCCGTGCTGTACCTGTCCTGGCAGTGTTTGATCGGGGACAGTGTAGAGGGAGCTTTACTCTGTATCTAACCCCGTGCTGTACCTGTCCTGGGAGTGTTTGATGGGGACAGTGCAGAGGGAGCTTTACTCTGTATCTAACCCCGTGCTGTACCTGTCCTGGCAGTGTTTGATCGGGGACAGTGTAGAGGGAGCTTTACTC
>NW_027595028.1:0-5000 GCF_964213995.1 Mustelus asterias | reverse complement strand
TGGAGTGACGGTGCACACTAACACACACCCCTTACTGGAGTGACGGTGCACACTAACACACACCCCTTACTGGGGTGACGGTGCACACTAACACACACCCCTTACTGGAGTGACGGTGCACACTAACACACACCCCTTACTGGAGTGACGGTGCAGACTGTAACACACACCCCTTACTGGAGTGACGGTGCACACTAACACACACCCCTTACTGGAGTGACGGTGCACACTAACACACACCCCTTACTGGAGTGACGGTGCACACTAACACACACCCCTTACTGGGGTGACGGTGCACACTAACACACACCCCTTACTGGGGTGACGGTGCACACTAACACACACCCCTTACTGGAGTGACGGTGCACACTAACACACACCCCTTACTGGAGTGACGGTGCACACTGTAACACACACCCCTTACTGGAGTGAGGGTGCACACTAACACACACCCCTTACTGGAGTGACGGTGCAGACTAACACACACCCCTTACTGGAGTGACGGTGCACACTAACACACACCCCTTACTGGAGTGACGGTGCACACTAACACACACCCCTTACTGGGGTGACGGTGCACACTGTAACACACACCCCTTACTGGAGTGAGGGTGCACACTAACACACACCCCTTACTGGAGTGACGGTGCAGACTGTAACACACACCCCTTACTGGAGTGACGGTGCACACTGTAACACACACCCCTTACTGGAGTGACGGTGCACACTAACACACACCCCTTACTGGAGTGACGGTGCAGACTGTAATACACACCCCTTACTGGAGTGACGGTGCAGACTGTAACACACCCCCCTTACTGGAGTGACGGTGCAGACTGTAACACACCCCCCTTACTGGAGTGACGGTGCACACTAACACACACCCCTTACTGGAGTGACGGTGCACACTAACACACACCCCTTACAGGAGTGACGGTGCACACTAACACACACCCCTTACTGGAGTGACGGTGCAGACTGTAACACACACCCCTTACTGGAGTGACGGTGCACACTAACACACACCCCTTACTGGAGTGACGGTGCACACTAACACACACCCCTTACTGGAGCAGACTGTAACACACACCCCTTACTGGGGTGACGGTGCAGACTGTAACACACACCCCTTACTGGGGTGACGGTGCACACTAACACACACCCCTTACTGGAGTGACGGTGCACACTAACACACACCCCTTACTGGAGTGACGGTGCACACTAACACACACCCCTTACTGGAGTGACGGTGCACACTAACACACACCCCTTACTGGAGTGACGGTGCACACTAACACACACCCCTTACTGGAGTGACGGTGCACACTAACACACACCCCTTACTGGAGTGACGGTGCACACTAACACACACCCCTTACTGGAGTGACGGTGCACACTAACACACACCCCTTACTGGAGTGACGGTGCACACTAACACACACCCCTTACTGGAGTGACGGTGCACACTAACACACACCCCTTACTGGAGTGACGGTGCACACTAACACACACCCCTTGCTGGAGTGACGGTGCTCACTAACACACACCCCTTACTGGAGTGACGGTGCACACTAACACACACCCCTTACTGGAGTGACGGTGCACACTAACACACACCCCTTACTGGAGTGACGGTGCACACTAACACACACCCCTTACTGGAGTGACGGTGCACACTAACACACACCCCTTACTGGAGTGACGGTGCACACTAACACACACCCCTTACTGGAGTGACGGTGCACACTAACACACACCCCTTACTGGAGTGACGGTGCACACTAACACACACCCCTTACTGGAGTGACGGTGCACACTAACACACACCCCTTACTGGGGTGACGGTGCACACTAACACACACCCCTACTGGAGTGACGGTGCACACTGTAACACACACCCCTTACTGGAGTGACGGTGCACACTAACACACACCCCTTACTGGAGTGACGGTGCACACTAACACACACCCCTTACTGGAGTGAGGGTGCACACTAACACACACCCCTTACTGGAGTGACGGTGCAGACTGTAACACACCCCCCTTACTGGAGTGACGGTGCAGACTGTAACACACACCCCTTACTGGAGTGACGGTGCAGACTGTAACACACCCCCCTTACTGGAGTGACGGTGCAGACTGTAACACACACCCCTTACTGGGGTGACGGTGCACACTAACACACACCCCTTACTGGGGTGACGGTGCACACTAACACACACCCCTTACTGGAGTGACGGTGCACACTAACACACACCCCTTACTGGAGTGACGGTGCACACTAACACACACCCCTTACTGGAGTGACGGTGCAGACTGTAACACACCCCCCTTACTGGAGTGACGGTGCAGACTGTAACACACACCCCTTACTGGAGTGACGGTGCAGACTGTAACACACACCCCTTACTGGAGTGACGGTGCACACTAACACACACCCCTTACTGGAGTGACGGTGCACACTAACACACACCCCTTACTGGGGTGACGGTGCACACTAACACACACCCCTTACTGGAGTGACGGTGCACACTAACACACACCCCTTACTGGAGTGACGGTGCAGACTGTAACACACACCCCTTACTGGAGTGACGGTGCACACTAACACACACCCCTTACTGGAGTGACGGTGCACACTAACACACACCCCTTACTGGAGTGACGGTGCACACTAACACACACCCCTTACTGGGGTGACGGTGCACACTAACACACACCCCTTACTGGGGTGACGGTGCAGACTAACACACCCCTTACTGGAGTGACGGTGCACACTAACACACACCCCTTACTGGAGTGACGGTGCACACTGTAACACACACCCCTTACTGGAGTGAGGGTGCACACTAACACACACCCCTTACTGGAGTGACGGTACAGACTAACACACACCCCTTACTGGAGTGACGGTGCACACTAACACACACCCCTTACTGGAGTGACGGTGCACACTAACACACACCCCTTACTGGGGTGACGGTGCACACTGTAACACACACCCCTTACTGGAGTGAGGGTGCACACTAACACACACCCCTTACTGGAGTGACGGTGCAGACTGTAACACACACCCCTTACTGGAGTGACGGTGCACACTGTAACACACACCCCTTACTGGAGTGACGGTGCACACTAACACACACCCCTTACTGGAGTGACGGTGCACACTAACACACACCCCTTACTGGAGTGACGGTGCACACTAACACACACCCCTTACTGGAGTGACGGTGCACACTAACACACACCCCTTACTGGAGTGACGGTGCAGACTGTAACACACAAACCCCTTACTGGAGTGAGGGTGCACACTAACACACACCCCTTACTGGAGTGACGGTGCAGACTGTAACACACACCCCTTACTGGAGTGACGGTGCACACTAACACACACCCCTTACTGGGGTGACGGTGCAGACTGTAAACACACACCCCTTACTGGAGTGACGGTGCACACTGTAACACACACCCCTTACTGGAGTGACGGTGCAGACTGTAACACACACCCCTTACTGGAGTGACGGTGCACACTAACACACACCCCTTACTGGAGTGACGGTGCAGACTGTAACACACACCCCTTACTGGAGTGACGGTGCACACTAACACACACCCCTTACTGGAGTGACGGTGCAGACTGTAACACACACCCCTTACTGGAGTGACGGTGCACACTAACACACACCCCTTACTGGAGTGACGGTGCAGACTGTAACACACACCCCTTACTGGAGTGACGGTGCACACTAACACACACCCCTTACTGGGGTGACGGTGCAGACTGTAACACACACCCTGTATTGGATTGATGGCCAAGTGCAGCAACGTTGCAATCCTGTCTGAAAACAGATAAAGCTCCTGATAGTGGACATTTTGCCACTTGACCTCCAAAGCTGCCTTTTCCCCTGGTTCTCACGAACAGTGGGCTCCTGTCACAGCAACGGCAGCAATTTATAATTCTCACCCGAGTGTTCAAATCTGTTCATAGCCTCATTAGCATTTTTTGGCAAATGTCACTTTTCAGCCCAGTCTGGATATTGTCCAAGTCTTGCTGCATTGGGACAGGGACTGCGTGAGTACCTGAGGAGTTGTGAGTGTATAGCTCACTGCAAAAATCAGTGAACATCCCCACTTGTGAACTTATGATGGAAGGAAGGTAATTGATGAAGCAGCTGAAGATGGTTGGGCCTCGGATACAGCCCTGAGGAACGACAGTGCAGTGACTAGTGGTGTGCCGTAGGGATCGGTGTTGGGTCCATTGTTGTGTGTCATCTATATCAATGATCTGGATGATAATGTGGTAAATTGGATCAGCAAGTTTGCTGATGATACAAAGATTGGAGGTGTAGTGGACAGTGAGGAAGGTTTTCAAAGCTTGCAGAGGGATTTGGACCAACTAGAAAAATGGGCTGAAAAATGGCAAATGGAATTTAACGCAGACAAGTGTGAGATATTGCACTTTGGAAGGACAAACCAAAGAAGAACGTACAGGGTAAATGGTAGGACTCTGAAGAGTGCAGTTGAACAGAGGGATCTGGGAATACAGGTACAGAATTCCCTAAAAGTGACGTCACAGGTGGATAGGGTCGTAAAGAGTGCCTTTGGTACATTGGCCTTTATAAATCGGAGTATCGAGTATAAAAGTTGGAGTGTTATGGTAAGGTTATATAAGGCATTGGTGTGGCCGAATTTGGAGTATTGTGTACAGTTTTGGTCACCTAGTTACAGGAAGGATGTAAATAAGGTTGAAAGAGTGCAGAGAAGGTTCACAAGGATGTTGCCGGGACTTGAGAAGCTGAGTTACAGAGAGAGATTGAATAGGTTGGGACTTTATTCCCTGGAGCGTAGAAGATTGAGGGGAGATTTGATAGAGGTGTATAAGATTTTGATGGGTATAGATAGAGTGAATGCAAGCAGGCTTTTTCCGCTGAGGCTAGGGGAGAAAAAAAAACAGAGAGCATGGGTTAAGGGTGAAAGGAGAAAAGGTTAAAGGGAATA
>NW_027595027.1:0-5000 GCF_964213995.1 Mustelus asterias | reverse complement strand
CCAGCCCTCCCTATTTCTGTAACCTCCTCCAGTCCTGACACCACTCCAACCATAGGGAGAGGGAAGGTTTGAATTCATGGCTGAGGGGATGGTGCAGGAGGGAGGGGTTCAGGTACTTAAGCAATTGGGGCTCGTACTGGGGAAGGTGTGACCTCTATGAGAAGGATGGTCTACACCTTAATCAGAAGGGGACCAATATCCTGGGGGGTAAATTTGCTAAGGCCATGCAGGGAGGTTTAAACTGATTCGGGGGGGGGGAGGGATCCTGAGTAGTGGGGCTGAAAGTGAGGGATGCATGGATGGGGACTGCAATGCACGGCATTGCAGAGGTGGGGTGGAGCAGGGTTTGAAATGTGTATACTTCAATGCCAGGAGTATTCGCAATAAAGTGGGTGAACTTGCAGCGTGGATCAGTACCTGGGACTTCGATGTTGTGGCTATTTCAGAGACATGGATAGAGCAGGGGCAGGAATGGATGCTGCAGGTCCCGGGGTTCAAATGTTTTAGTCGAAGTAGGGAAGGAGGTAGAAGAGGGGGAGGGGTAGCATTATTGGTCAGAGATTGTATCACAGTGTCAGAGAGGAGGTTTGATGAGGACTTATCTGTTGAGGTAGTATGGGCGGAGATTAGAAATAGGAGAGGAGAGGTCACCCTGTTGGGAGTCTTTTATAGACCTCCTAAAAGTTCTAGAGAGGTTGAGGAAAGGATTGCGGAGTCAATCCTGCTTAGGAGTGAAAGTAATAGGGCAATTGTTATGGGGGATTTTAACTTGACTAATATTGACTGGAATTGTTATAGCTCTAGCTCGTTAGAGGGGTCAGTTTTTGTTCAAAGCGTGCAGGAAGGTTTTTTGACTCAGTATGTAGACAGGCCAACTAGAGGTGAGGCTATATTGGATCTGGTGCTGGGAAATGAGCCAGACCAGGTGCTAGACTTGGAAGTTGGTGTGCATTTTGGTGATAGTGACCACAATTCGGTTACGTTCACCTTAGTGATGGAAAGGGATAGGCATGAACCTCGGGCCAGTGGTTTTAGCTGGGGGAAGGGTAATTATGAGGCTATTAGGAGAGAATTAGGAAACATAGGTTGGACTAGGAGATTACAGGGGCTGGGAACGTCCGACATGTGGAGTTTTTTCAAGGAGCAGCTACTGCGAGTCTGTGATAGGTATGTCCCTGTCAGGCAAGGAGGAATTGGTAGGGCTAGGGAACCGTGGTGCACCAAAAAAGTTTCTTTGTTGGTTAAAAAGAAAAAGGAGGCTTATGTTCGGATGAGACGTGAGCACTCGGGTAGTGCACTAGAAAGCTTTAGATTGGCTAAGAGGGAGTTGAAGAGCGAGCTTAGAAGGGCTAAAAGGGGACATGAGAAGACTTTGGCGGATAGGGTTAAAGAGAATCCTAAGGCGTTCTATAGGTATGTCAAGAACAGAAGGTTGGTTAGGGCAAGTTTAGGGCCAGTTATAGATGGCAGAGGGAAGTTATGTGTGGAACCGGAGGAGATTGGTGAAGCATTGAACCAATATTTCTCTTCGGTGTTCACGCAAGGGGACATGAATATAGCTGAGGAGGACACTGGGTTGCAAGGGAGTAGAATAGACAGTATTACAGTTGATAAGGAGGATGTGCAGGATATTCTGGAGGGTCTGAAAATAGATAAATCCCCTGGTCCGGATGGGATTTATCCAAGGATTCTCTGGGAGGCAAGAGAAGTGATTGCAGAGCCTCTGGCTCTGATCTTCAGGTCGTCGTTGGCCTCTGGTATAGTACCAGAAGATTGGAGGTTAGCAAATGTTGTCCCATTGTTTAAGAAGGGGAACAGAGACTTCCCCGGGAATTATAGACCGGTGAGTCTCACTTCTGTTGTCGGCAAGATGTTGGAAAAAATTATAAGGGATAGGATTTATAGTTATTTGGAGAGTAATGAATTGATAGGTGATAGTCAGCATGGTTTTGTGGCAGGTAGGTCGTGCCTTACTAACCTTATTGAGTTTTTTGAGAAAGTGACCAAGGAGGTGGATGGGGGCAAGGCAGTGGACGTGGTATATATGGATTTTAGTAAGGCGTTTGATAAGGTTCACCATGGTAGGCTTCTGCAGAAAATGCAGATGTATGGGATTGGGGGTGATCTAGGAAATTGGATCAGGAATTGGCTAGCGGATAGGAAACAGAGGGTGGTGGTTGATAGTAAATATTCATCATGGAGTGCGGTTACAAGTGGTGTACCTCAGGGATCTGTTTTGGGGCCACTGCTGTTTGTAATATTTATTAATGATCTGGATGAGGGTATAGTTGGGTGGATTAGCAAATTTGCTGATGACACCAAAGTCGGTGGTGTGGTAGACAGTGAGGAAGGGTGTCGTAGTTTGCAGGAAGACTTAGACAGGTTGCAAAGTTGGGCCGAGAGGTGGCGGATGGAGTTTAATGCGGAGAAGTGTGAGGTAATTCACTTTGGTAGGAATAACAGATGTGTTGAGTATAGGGCTAACGGGAGGACTTTGAATAGTGTGGAGGAGCAGAGGGATCTAGGTGTATGTGTGCATAGATCCCTGAAAGTTGGGAATCAAGTAGATAAGGTTGTTAAGAAGGCATATGGTGTCTTGGCGTTTATTGGTAGGGGGATTGAATTTAGGAGTCGTAGCGTTATGTTGCAACTGTACACAACTCTGGTGCGGCCGCACTTGGAGTACTGTGTGCAGTTCTGGTCCCCACATTACAGGAAGGATGTGGAGGCTTTGGAGAGGGTGCAGAGGAGGTTTACCAGGATGTTGCCTGGTATGGAGGGGAGATCCTATGAGGAGAGGCTGAGGGATTTGGGATTGTTTTCGCTGGAAAGGCGGCGGCTAAGAGGGGATCTTATTGAAACATATAAGATGATTAGAGGTTTAGATAGGGTGGATAGTGATAGCCTTTTTCCTCTGATGGAGAAATCCAGCACGAGGGGGCATGGCTTTAAATTGAGGGGGGGTAGTTATAGAACCGATGTCAGGGGTAGGTTCTTTACCCAGAGGGTGGTGAGGGATTGGAATGCCCTGCCAGCATCAGTAGTAAATGCGCCTAGTTTGGGGGCGTTTAAGAGATCCGTAGATAGGTTCATGGACGAAAAGAAATTGGTTTAGGTTGGAGGGTCACAGTTTTTTTTTAACTGGTCGGTGCAACATCGTGGGCCGAAGGGCCTGTTCTGCGCTGTAATGTTCTATGTTCTATGTTCTATGTTAACCCCCTACACTCCTCCTTATCTCTGTAACTGCCTCCAGCCCACTACACCCCTCCCTATCTCTGTAACCTTCTCCAACCCCTACATCCCCTCCCTATCTCTATAACCTCCTCCAGCCCTCTACAACCCTCCCTATCTCTGCAACCTCCTCCAGCCCCTACAACCCTCACTATCACAGTAACCTCTTCCAGTCTTTACACCCCTCACTATCGCTGTAAACTCCTCCAACCCCTTCCCCCCAACCCTATCTCTGTCACTGCCTCCAGCCCCCTACACCCTTCCCTATCTCTATAACCTCCTCCAGCCTCTACACCCCCTCACTATCGCTGTAAAGTCCTCCAACCCCTTCCACCCCACCCTATCTCCGTAACCTGCTCCAGCCCCCACACCCCTATCTCTGTAACCTGCCCCAGCCCCGACACCTTCCCTATCTCTGTAACCTGCCCCAGCCCCGACACCTTCCCTATCTCTGTAACCTGCCCCAGCCCCGACACCTTCCCTATCTCTGTAACCTGCCCCAGCCCCCACACCCCTATCTCTGTAACCTGCCCCAGCCCCGACACCTTCCCTATCTCTGTAACCTGCTCCAAAGATCACTGAGCTCAGCCAATTCCGGTCTCTCGAGCATCCTCTTAATCCCATCGCACCGCCATCATCAGTGACGCACCCCCACCTCCCTGCTCAAGCAAGTGACTCTCCCCCACCGCCCGTCCTCTTCTTACCAGCTTCAGGCTGGGGTTGCAGACCCTGTGCTGGAGGGTCAGTTGGCCCCTCTGCCTCACGACTCTTTATTTTCTGGTTGATGAAAAATCTCCAGCGGCCGATGGAGGAGGAGTGCTGGATGCTTTCACCTGAAACACACAAGGGTTTTCTGAGTGTGGCTGGCGGGGCTGCGAAGGGAGAGAGAGAGAGGGGGGAAAGAGAGAGAGAGGGGGGAAAGAGAGAGAGAGAGAGGGGGGGAAGAGAGAGAGGGGGGGAAGAGAGAGAGAGAGAGGGGGGGAAGAGAGAGAGGAGGGAAAGAGAGAGAGAGAGAGAGGGGGGGAAGAGAGAGAGGGGGGGAAGAGAGAGAGAGGGGGGAAAGAGAGAGAGAGATCGGGGGGGAAGAGAGAGAGGGGGGGAAGAGAGAGAGAGAGAGGGGGGGGAAGAGAGAGAGGGGGGGAAGAGAGAGAGGGGGGGAAGAGAGAGAGGGGGGGGAAGAGAGAGAGGGGGGGGAAGAGAGAGAGGGGGGGGAAGAGAGAGAGAGAGGGGGGAGAGAGAGAGGGGGGGAAGAGAGAGAGGGGGGGAAGAGAGAGAGAGAGGGGGGAAGAGAGAGAGAGGGGGGAAGAGAGAGAGAGGGGGGAAGAGAGAGAGAGAGATGGAGAGAGAGGGGGAAGAGAAGGAGAGGGGGGAAGAGAAGGAGAGGGGGGAAGAGAAGGAGAGGGGAAAGAGAGGGGGGGAGGAGGGGGGTGGAGGAGAGAGGGGTGGAGGAGAGAGGGGTGGAGGAGAGAGGGGTGGAGGAGAGAGGGGTGGAGGAGAGAGGGGTGGAGGAGAGAGGGGGGAGGAGAGAGGGGGGGGAGAGAGAGGGGGGGAGGAGAGAGGGGGGGAGGAGAGAGGGGGGGAGGAGAGAGGGGGGGAGGAGAGAGGGGGGGAGGAGGAGGGGGGGAGGAGAGAGGGGGGGAGGAGAGAGGGGGGGAGGAGAGAGGGGGGGAGGGGAGAGAGGGGGGGAGGAGAGAGGGGGGAGGAGAGAGGGGGGAGAGAGAGGGGGGAGGAGAGAGGGGGGGAGGAGAGAGGGGGGGAGGAGAGAGGGG
>NW_027595026.1:0-5000 GCF_964213995.1 Mustelus asterias | reverse complement strand
CCGATCCCTGCGGCACACCACTAGTCGCAGGCCTCCACTCAGAGAAGCAATCCTCCACAACCACTCTCTGGCTTCTTCCATTGAGCCAGTGTCTAATCCAATTTACTACCTCCCCATGTATACCTAGCGACTGAACCTTCCTAACTAACCTCCCATGAGGGACCTTGTCAAAGGCCTTGCTGAAATCCAGGTCGACAACATCCACCGCCTTCCCTTCATCCACTTTCCTGGTAACTTCCTCGAAAAACTCTAATAGATTGGTCAAACATGACCTACCACGCACAAAGCCATGATGACTCTCCCTAATAAGTCCCTGTCTATCCAAATATTTGTAGATCCTATCCCTTATCACACCTTCCAATAACTTGCCCACCACCGACGTCAAACTTACTGGCCTATAATTTCCCGGATTTCTTTTGGAACCTTTTTTAAACAACGGAACAACATGAGCCACCCTCCAATCATCCGGCACCTCCCCCGTGAATACTGACATTTTAAATATGTCTGCCAGGGCCCCTGCAAGTTCAACACTAGCTTCCCTCAAGGTCCGTGGGAATACCCTGTCCAGTCCTGGGGATTTATCCACTCTGATTTGCCTCAAGACAGCGAGCACCTCCTCCCCTTTAATCTGTAAAGGTTCCATGACCTCCCTACCTGTTTGCCTGATGAGGATATGATGAGGAGGTGTATACAATTCTTAATATAAGGCTCTTCATTTTAGTTTTCCTATAATAAGTAGACTAGGTTAAGGTTAATTATAAAGTGCCTTGTATATATAGTGGGAATTCATAATGTGCCTGGAACAAAATATGCAAAGATATTATAAACTGTGTAACCACAAATTAACCAAGTATTATAAGCTTAAATTATATTTTCAATATATATATATATTGTACGCCTTGGCCAACATCGTTCTGAATGCAGCATGATGGGATACACAGTGGGAGACAAACAAACTTCTTTTAATGCAATAGAGCACCGAAAGGCAGCTTCTTATCTGTTTTGGGATATGCAAAAGCAAGTTTAATAGGCCTGGTTTGTAAGGAAGTGGATTCGTTCATGGGTAGCGAGGCTGGAGAAGTCTCACAACCTGATAAGGAGAGGCAAAATCCGGGCAGAGAATGACCTCTTTTGCCAATTAAGATTCGCAGCTGCAAGCAGTGGCCTTGGTTACTGGAGTTGATGTGGGTTAGGGTTCCTAGGTAATGGGAGGAACCGACAGGGGCAATGAGCTAATGATCTGTTCCTGTTGACAGGTGGAACGTTATTGGCTAAAGTAACAACGTGTAATATTGCGATTGGAACCTCCAGTCTGATTGACGAGGCTGGGCGGGATATTGAAATGTCAGAATGTAACAATTTTACAATTGCGAGATTAGCTCAGAGAGGATTGTTGGTCCTCATTGACTGTCTTTCTTGATGCATGCATTTGCAAATAAATTCATTTTCATTCTTGAACTGTTTACTGTCTTTCCAGTCTATGCATTGGTTGAGTGAGATCAACTAAATACAGGGCACCCCAGGGGGACACCTCAGAAAATTCCTCTTACAGGACATTAAGATGCCTTTAATCAGGAACGTAGATATGTTTGACACAGAAGTTGAGAGTTGGGGCCAAAATATCAAAATGTGATCATTCTTCGTGGCTCAGGAAATCACAACAAAAGGTGACGCTATTCCCAGTTTGTGATCCACATCCATACAGATGTCTAACATCACCTAAAGCTCCGGACACAAAGGCTGGAATTCTATGGGCGCTCACACCGGCAGGATTCTCCGGTCCTGCTGGCAGTGCATCCCTATCCATGGGTTTCATGCCGGTGTGGGGTGACGTCAGTGGGAATTCCCATTGACAGTGGCGGGACCAGAGAGTCCCGCCATTGGCAAACAGCACACCAAATCCTGCCGGCGGGACACACGCGGCTGAGAGGCCAGAGAATCTCACCCAATGTCTTTTGATCAAATAGTGGCATTCGTGATAGACTATGTTAACCCCTGACCTTCAATCATCACATTAAGGTATAAATTTCATGTTTCCATATGAGGGAACCAGGGGAGACGATCTCTGGCTTTGTGCCCAGACTACGATGGTTAGCAGAGCACTGTGATTTCAACCCAGCTTTGGGGGAAATGTTAAGAGACCGCTTGGTCTGCGGGATTAATTGCCTCACTATACAAAAAAAGCAGCTGGCTGGGATAACAATCTCTGTCTGTGTGCCGAGATGTAGCGGGGTTTCTCTTCTATTTTCGTTCATAAGTGGACTCGGGTTGGGGGTGAGGGGAAGGTGTGTGGTAAGGTGGTTTGCAGATCATGTGATTGGGCTGGACACGATGGAACGGATACGCGGAAGGCCAGGCTGATCGGGAGTGAGGGCGTGAATCCTGGTACAGGGAGGAACTGAGCTGGAGCCAGGGAGGAGAGGAGGCCTGGGCATAGGTCCTGTCAGATCCATGGAGTGTAAATAGTTATTAGAGATCAGTAAACCTTTCTCATTGTTAGAGCCACAATGAGTCACTTCCAAATTATGACAATCCCAAACTGTGTCCCCACCCCACCCAGCCACTCCCCCCAACCCCACAAATTGCAGGACTCCACAACTCCCATACTGGTCATTATAAAGATGGGGGGGGAGGTAATTAAAGGAGGTGATTATAAGGGGGGGTTATAAGGGGGTGGGGATTATTGCGGGGATTATAAAAGGGGATTATAGGGGGTGGAGATTATTGGGGGTGATGTGATGATGGTGATAAGGGAAATTCATGGTGTTTCCCCGCCCCCGCCAGACTGTGGCACCCCTGACTCCCCCTCCCCCGGTTTGTGCGAGATTGTGTCAGTAAAGAGGACAATTAATTTGACACAGAAATGAATTTTGAGGCAGTGCATTTTATTGGGGGAGAGATTCAGGAACGACGCTGACCGGGGGTTCACATTCACCGGAGCTGTTGTAGAAAATACTGGGCCGTATCCTCCATCGCTGATACCCCCACCCCCCCTCACCGCCTCTCCTCCAATCCCCCCTCCTCCGCTCTCACGTCCCCTCTGGGGCTACACCTCCGTCTCCAACACAGGTTGTGGGGTCTTTGTGGGTGTCTGTATCTCGCTGTAATCACACTCCTCTGGGCCTGGCTGGCATGGGCGGGGAGCCGGTGACGCTGGATCGGAGGGCGGCATTGAATCGCTGCGATGAATCACCACCTGTAGGTGAAGCCAGGAGCTGGGTGAGGTGGCCAGTTATTGAGTTAATGCACACATCTCCAAACCTCTCCCACACACCCACTGAATCCAACAACCTGCTGTGGAAGAACATTCCTCCTCATCCTCATCCTCCTGTCTGCTTCTTTACTGATTCTCTTCAATCTGTGTGTCTCTGGTTACTCTCTGTCCACCTGCCCCCCGCCCGCACTCTGCCTGCCTGCCCCTCGCCCGCACTCTGCCCGCCTGCTCCCCGCCCGCACTCTGCCCGCCTGCCCCTCGCCCGCACTCTGCCCGCCTGCTCCCCGCCCGCACTCTGCCCGCCTGCCCCTCGCCCACACACTCTGCCCGACTGCCCCCCTCCCGCACTCTCTGCCTGCCTGCCCCCTCCCGCACTCTCTGCCTGCCTGCCCCCTCCCGCACTCTCTGCCCACCTGCCCCTTGCCCGCCCGCCCTCTCACCTGCCCCCTCCCTCTGCCTGCCCTCTCCCACCCTCTCTCTATCTCTCTCTCTCTGCTGGTCTGTGTGTCTCTCAGTTTCTCTCTCCCTCTCCTTCCTTCACTCTCCCTTTCTCTTGCTCCCTGCCTCTCTCTCTCTCTCCCTCTTTCTGTCTATCCTCCATTTCTTTCACTATCTCTCTCTCGGTTCTTTGACATTCTACAACAGACTGGGACATTCTCCCTCTCTCCCACACACTCACCTGCTGCCTGTTTTGTGTGTGAGCCTGATATGGTCCAGCGCTCTGCCTGCTCGGAGCGCTCTCTGTGGGATTGAGGGAAGAGGCAGTTAGTGAGAATTACTTCACTGGTTTCCAGTCTGTGACCTTTTGCCCAGATGTTGTGGGATAATAATCCCTGACCCCGAGGTTAGAGACAGATCGGTGGTCGGACAGCTGGAGGCCACTCCTCCACATCAGGCAGGTTTCCACAGTCAGCCCCAGGTTTGAACCCTGCAGTGTCCCACAGCTGGGCCACAGACACGGGGTAAGATCCGGGTGACGATATTTCATTGGTTCTCAACAGTTATCCCCGTGTTAAACTGTGATTGTCACCTGGGACTGATGTGAAGGTGGGGAGGGAGGGAGGGGGCGAAGGGGGGGGGGAGGGAGGGGGCGAAGGGGGGTGGGGAGGGAGGGGGTGAAGGGGGGGTGGGGAGGGGAGGGAGGGGGTGGAAGGGGGGGAGGGGAGGGAGGGAGGGAGGGTGGGAGGGAGGGAGGGAGGGATGAAGGGAGGGGGGGTGGAGAGGGAGGGAGGGGATGAAGGGGGGTGGGGAGGGAGGGAGGGGATGAAGGGGGGGTGGGGAGGGAGGGAGGGGGTGAAGGGGGGTGGGGGGAGGGGGGTGAAGGGGGGGGGTGGGGAGGGAGGGAGGGGGTGAAGGGGGGGGTGGGAGGGAGGGAGGGGGTGAAGGGGGGTGGGGAGGGAGGGGAGGGGGTGAAGGGGGGGTGGGAGGGAGGGGGGTGGGGAGGGAGGGGGGGAGGAGGGGGGTGGGGAGGGAGGGGGGGTGGGGAGGGGAGGGGGGTGGGGAGGAAGGGGGGGTGGGGAGGGAGGGGGTGGGGGAGGGAGGGGGGGTGGGGAGGGAGGGAGGGGGTAAAGGGGGTGGGGGGGAGGGAGGGAGGTGAAGGGGGGGTGGGGAGGGGAGGGAGGGGTAGAAGGGGGTGGGGAGGGAGGGAGGGGGTGAAGGGGGGGTGGGGAGGAGGGGAGGGGGTGAAGGGGGGGTGGGGAGGGAGGGAGGGGGTGAAGGGGGGGTGGGAGGGGTGGGGTGAAGGGGGGTGGGGGAGGGAGGGAGGGGGTGAAGGGGGGGTGGGGAG
>NW_027595025.1:0-5000 GCF_964213995.1 Mustelus asterias | reverse complement strand
GGGTTAATTTACTGTAACAATCCCGGGTACAGCAGGTGCGGGGGTAAATGTACTGTAATAATCCCTCGTACAGCAGTGCAGGAGTTAATGTACTGTAATAATCCCTCATACAGCAGTGCGGGGGTTAATGTACTGTAATAATCTCGGATACAGCAGTGCGGGGGTTTAATTTACTGTAACAATCCCGGGTACAGCAGTGCGGGGGTAAATGTACTGTAATAATCCCGGGTACAGCAGTGCGGGGGGTTAATGTACTGTAATAATCCCTCGTACAGCAGTGCGGGAGTTAATGTACTGTAATAATCCCTCATACAGCAGTGCAGGAGTTAATTGTACTGTAATAATCTCGGATACAGCAGTGCGGGGGTTAATGTACTGTAATAATCCCGGGTACAGCAGTGCAGGAGTTAATTTACTGTAATAATCCCGGGTACAGCAGTGCGGGGGTTAATTTACTGTAATAATCCCAGGTACAGCAGTGCGGGGGTTAATTTACTGTAATAATCCCGGGTACAGCAGTGCGGGGGTTAAATTACTGTAATAATCCCGGGTACAGCAGTGCGGGGGTTAATTTACTGTAATAATCCCGGGTACAGCAGTGCGGGGTGAATTTATTGGAATAATCCCGGGTACAGCAGTGCGGGGGTTAATTTACTGTAATAATTCCGGGTACAGCAGTGCGGGGAGTAATGTACTGTAATAATCGGATACAGCAGTGGGGAGTTATTTACTGTATATCCCGGGTACAGCAGTGCGGGGGTTAATGTACTGTAATAATCCTGGATACAGCAGTGCGGGAGTTAATTTACTGTAATAACCCCGGGTACAGCAGTGCGGGGGTTAATGTACTGTAATAATCCTGGATACAGCAGTGCGGGAGTTAATTTACTGTAATAATCCCAGGTACAGCAGTGCGGGAGTTAATTACTGTAATAATCCCAGGTACAGCAGTGCGGGGGTGAATTTATTGGAATATTCTGGGTACAGCAGTGCGGGGGTTAATTTACTGTAATAATTCCGGGTACAGCAGTGCGGGGGTTAATTTACTGTAATAATCCCCGGGTACAGCAGTGCGGGGGGAATTTATTGGAATAATCCCAGGTACAGCAGTCTAGGGGTTAATTTAATAGCCTGTCGTGGTTTCGAACCCTCTAACCGGATGTACGGAGGGTGCCGGCAGATGGTGCGGGAAGTGGCGACAGGGACGGGATATTCCGGGACAGGAATTGGTCTGGCCTCTTGCCGAAAGCTCACCGCTGGCATACCGAAAGCGCTGGGGGCCGGGGGGGGGGAGGAGGGGGGGTTGCCAGGACGCCCACGGCCCAGCCGCTGACTCTGTAACCACTGGGGTTTCGGTCTGACTCAGAGAAGGGGAAGTGAGACCAGCGGGACAGGACGCACTGACCCCACCCATTCCTGCCCGGTCAGCCCTCACAAAACGCACTGCGGGAGGGTCAGTGCTGAGGGAGCGCCGCACTGTGGGAGGGTCAGTGCTGAGGGAGCGCTGCACTGTGGGAGGGTCAGTGCTGAGAGCGTCGCACTGTGGGAGGGTCGGTGCTGAGGGAGCGCCCCGCACTGTGGGAGGGTCAGTGCTGAGGGAGCTCCGCACTGTGGGAGGGTCAGTGCTGGGGGAGCGCCGCACTGTGGGAGGGTCAGTGCTGAGGGAGTGCCGCACTGTGGGAGGGTCAGTGCTGAGGGGAGCGCCGCACTGTGGGACGGTTGGAGCTGAGGGAGCGCAGCACTGTGGGTGGGTCGGTGCTGAGGAGTGCCGCACTGTGGGAGGGTCGATGCTGAGGGAGCGCCGCACTGTGGGAGGGTCAGTGCTGAGGGAGCGCCGCACTGTGGGAGGTCAGTGCTGAGGGAGCGCCGCACTGTGGGAGGGTCTGTGCTGAGGGAGCGCCGCACTGTGGGAGGGTCAGCGCTGAGGGAGCGCCGCACTGTGGGTGGGCCTGTGCTGAGGGAGCGCCGCACTGTGGGAGGGTCAGCGCTGAGGGAGCGTCGCACTGTGGGAGGGTCAGTGCTGAGGGAGCGCCGCACTGTGGGAGGGTCGGTGCTGAGGGCGCGCCGCCACTGTGGGAGGGTCGGTGCTGAGGGAAGGTCGGTGCTGAGGGAGCGCCGCACTGTGGGAGGGTCAGTGCTGAGGGAGCGCCGCACTGTGGGAGGGTCGGTGCTGGGGAGGGTCGGTGCTGAGGAGCGCCGCACTGTGGGAGGGTCAGTGCTGAGGGAGCGCCGCACTGTGGGAGGGTCAGTGCTGAGGGAGCGCCGCACTGGGGAGGGTCGGTGCTGAGGGAGCGCCACACTGTGGGAGGGTCAGTGCTGAGGGAGCGCCACACTGTGGAGGGTCAGTGCTGAGGGAGCGCCGCACTGTGGGAGGGTCAGTGCTGAGGCAGCGCCGCACTGTGGGAGGGTCAGTGCTGAGGCAGCGCCGCACTGTGGGAGGGTCAGAGCTGAGGGAGCGCCGCCGCACTGTGGGAGGATCAGTGCTGAGGAGGCCGCACTGTGGGAGGGTCAGTGCTGAGGGAGCGCCGCACTGTGGGAGGGTCGGTGCTGAGGGAGTGCTGCCCTGTGGGAGGATCAGTGCTGAGGGAGCGCCGCACTGTGGGAGGATCAGTGCTGAGGGAGCGCCGCACTGTGGGAGGATCAGTGCTGAGGGAGTGCTGCACTGTCGTAGGGTCAGTGCTGAGGGAGCGCCGGACTGTGGGAGGGTCAGTGCTGAGGGAGCGCTGCACTGTGGGAGGATCAGTGCTGAGGGAGTGCTGCACTGTGGGAGGATCAGTGCTGAGGGAGCGCCGCACTGTGGGAGGGTCAGTGCTGAGGGAGCGCCGCACTGTGGGAGGGTCGGTGCTGAGGGAGTGCTGCACTGTGGGAGGATCTGTGCTGAGGGAGCGCCGCACTGTGGGAGGGTCAGTGCTGAGGGAGCGCCGCACTGTGGGAGGGTCGGTGCTGAGGGAGTGCTGCACTGTGGGAGGATCAGTGCTGAGGGAGCGCCGCACTGTGGGAGGGTCGGTGCTGAGGGAACGCTGCACAGTGGGAGGGTCGGTGCTGAGGGAGCGCGTACTGTGGGAGGGTCGGTGCTGAGGGGTGTGCAGGTTAGGTGGATTGGCCATGCTAAATTGCCCCTTAGTGTGAGGGGGACTAAATAGGGTAAATGCTTGGGGTTATGGGGATCGGGTGGGATTGTGGTCGTGCAGACTCGATGGGCTGAATGGCCTCCTTCTGCACTGTCGGGGTTCTCTGATATATCAGGCTAGGAACTGGGGGGCCAGAATGGACAAAGACGGACATTTTCCTTCCCTGGGGTTTGCGTTAAGCTTGCGCTTGCTGGAGTTTTTATATCAGCTCTCTCTGCCTCTCGCTGGTCTTGTAACCGAAGCCACAACACCCGCCACACCCGAGTTTGTACCGAACCAGATTTCCACTTCCCTATGACATAAACCACGGCTCGGAGAGCTTCCAAGTGGAACAGACTCCTCCCAGTCAACACTGCGGCCACAGAGAGAGAACATCCTCCCCACTCGGAAGGGAAAGTACCCAGAGTCAGTGACCGCTGCCGGGGATACGGTGCTGGTCAGGCGTTTCACTGCGCATCCGTTTCATTGCTGGGGGGTTAGTGGAATTCTGACACACCCCACCACACACCCAGAACATCGGGTCAGGGCTGAGACAATAAGATTCTCCTCAGGGTGACCAAATACATGGGACAAAGGTGAATTCATGAGTTGAATGGTGGATTGGGTAACAGGCTGGAGAGAGAGGGGCTGAATGGCCTCCTCCTGTTCCTGTGTAACAGGCTGGGGAGGGAGGGGCTGAATGGCCTCCTCCTGTTCCTGTGTAACAGGCCGGAGAGAGAGGGGCTGAATGGCCTCCTCCTGTTCCTGTGTACCGGCCTCAAGAGAGAGGGGCTGAATGGCCTCCTCCTGTTCCTGTGTAACAGGCTGGAGAGTGAGGGGCTGAATGGCCTCCTCCTGTTTCTGTGTAACAGGCTGGAGAGAGAGGGGCTGAATGGCCTCCTCCTGTTCCTGTGTAACCGGCCTCAAGAGAGAGGGGCTGAATGGCCTCCTCCTGTTCCTGTGTAACAGGCTGGAGAGAGAGGGGCTGAATGGCCTCCTCCTGTTCCTGTGTAACAGGCTGGAGAGAGAGGGGCTGAATGGCCTCCTCCTGTTCCTACCATTCTTCCCCCAGGTTCATATTTAATTCTCTGCCCCACTGCCCCTCCGCGCTGGCCCCTCCGCGCTGGTCCCTCCGCGCTGACCCCTCCGCGCTGGTCCCTCCGCGCTGGCCCCTCCGCGCTGGCCCCTCCGCTCTGACCCCTCCGCGCTGGTCCCTCCGCGCCTGGCCCCTCCGCGCTGACCCCTCCGCGCTGACCCCTCCGCGCTGGCCCCTCCACGCTGACCCCTCCGTTCCCCAGGGAAGCAATAGCGAGGCTGGGGGGGGGAGCGTCTCGCCCCTCAGATGGGGTAAATTCCCGGGTTAACGATGTGTCTGCCGCTTTGCCATTGCGACCTCTGCCCCCTTCGCTCTGCGGCGGCCGATACCTGCCTCCGCCACTCACACCTCCCCCACACCCACAGGCTGCTTCCTCACTCCCCCAGGGCCCCCCTCCTGTCCCTCGCCCCCTGTCCCTCACCGCCTCGCCCCTCACCGCCTCGCCCCTCACCGCCTCGCCCCCTCCTGTCCCTCATCCCCTGTCCCTCACCGCCTCGCCCCTCACCGCCTCGCCCCCTCCTGTCCCTCACCCCCTGCCCCTCACCGCCTCGCCCCTCACCCCCTCGCCCCCTCCTGTCCCTCACCCCCTCGCCCACCTCCTGTCCCTCACCCCCTGCCCCTCACCGCCTCGCCCCTCACCCCCTCACCCTCATCCCACAAGAAGGAGACCTGAAACAATGCTCAAATAATAGGACAATTGCTTTGATCAAGTCACCAATCTTAGAATCATAATGAGAAAGTTGAAGAAAACCAGCAGCAAATATGCACGTGCTTCGCTGACTTTGAGAAGGAAT
>NW_027595024.1:0-5000 GCF_964213995.1 Mustelus asterias | reverse complement strand
GAAGGAGGGTGAAGGTGGGTGAAGGAGGGTGAAGAAGGGTGAAGGAGGGTGAAGGAGGGTGAAAGAGGGTGTAAGTGGGTGAAGGAGGGTGAAGGAGGGTGAAGGAGGGTGTAAGAGGGTGTAAGAGGGTGAAGGAGGGTGAAGGAGGGTGAGAGAGGGTGTCGGTGGGTGAAGGAGGGTGAAGGTGGGTGAAGGAGGGTGAAGGAGGGGTGAAGGAGGGTGAAAGAGGGTGTAAGTGGGTGAAGGAGGGTGAAAGAGGGTGTAAGAGGGTGTAAGAGGGTGAAGGAGGGTGAAAGAGGGTGAAGGAGGGTGTAAGAGGGCGAAGGAGGGTGAAAGGGGGTGTAGGAGGGTTAAGGGAAGGTGAAGGAGGGGGAGGAGAGGTAAGAGGGTGAAGGAGGGTGAAGGAGGGTGAAAGAGGGTGTAAGAGGGTGAAGGAGGGTGAAGGAAAGTGGAGGAGGGTGACAGAGGGAGAAGGAGGGTGAAGGAGGGTGTAAGAGGGTGAAGGAGGGTGTAAGAGGGTGAAGGAGTGTCAAAGAGGGTGTAAGAGGGTGAAGGAGGGTGAAGGAAAGTGGAGGAGGGTGAAAGAGGGCGAAGGAGGGTGAAGGAGGGTGTAAGAGTTTGGAAGAGAGTGAAGGAGGGTGAAGGAGGGTGTAAGAGGTTGAAGGCAGATGAAAGAGGGTGTAAGAGGGTGAAGGAGGGTGAAAGAGGGTGTACGTGGGTGAAGGAGGGTGTAAGAGTTTGGAAGAGAGTGAAGGAGGGTGAAGGAGGGTGTAAGAGGGTGAAGGAGGGTGAAAGAGGGTGTACGTGGGTGAAGGGGGGTGAAAGAGGGTGTAAAAGGGTGAAGGAGGGGGAAGGATGGTGAAAGAGGGTGTAAGAGGGTGAAGGAGGGTGTGAAAGAGGGTGAAACAGGGTGTAAGAGGGTGAAGGAGGGTGAAAGAGGGTGTAAGAGGGTGAAGGAGGGTGAAGGAGGGTGAAGGAGGGTGAAGGAGGGTGTAAGAGGGTGAAGGAGGGTGAAGGAGGGTGAAGGAGGGTGAAAGAGGGTGTAAGAGGGTGAATGAGGGTGAAGGAGGGTGAAAGATGGTGTAAGAGGGTGAAGGAGGGTGAAAGAGGGTTGAAAGAGGGTGTAAGAGGGTGAAGGAGGGTGAAAGAGAGTGTAAGTGGGTGAAGGAGGGTGAAGGAGGGTGAAAGAGGGTGTAAGAGGGTGAAGGAGGGTGAAGGAGGGTGTAAGAGGGTGAAGGAGGGTGAAGGAGGGTGAAAGAGGGTCAAGGAGGGTGAAAGAGGGTGAAGGAGGGTGAAGGAGGGTGAAAGAGGGTGAAGGAGGGTGAAAGAGGGTGGAGGAGGGTGAAAGAAGGTGAAGGAGTATAAAGGAGGGTGACGGAGGGTGAAGGAGGATGAAAGAGGGTGAAGGAGGGTGAAGGAGGGTGAAAGAGGGTAAAGGAGAGTGAAAGAGAGTGAAAGAGGGTGAACGAGGGTGAAAGAGGGTGAAAGAGGGTCAATGAGGGTGAAGGAGGGTGAAAGAGGGTGAAGGAGGGTGAAAGAGGGTGGAGGAGGGTGAAAGAGGGTGAAGGAGTGTAAAGGAGGGTGACCGAGGGTGAAGGAGGATGAAGGAGGGTGAAGGAAGGTGAAGGAGTGTGAAGGAGTGTGAAGGAGGGTGAAAGAGGGTGAAAGAGGGAGAAAGAGGGTGAAGGAGAGTGAAAGAGTGTGAAGGAGGGTGAAAGTGGGTGTAGCAGGGTGAATGAGGGTGAAGGAGGGTGTAGGAGGGTGAAAGAGGGTGAAATACGGTGTAAGAGGGTGAAAGAGGGTGAAGGAGGGTGTAAGAGGCTGTAAGAGGGTGAAGGAGGGTGTAAGAGGATGAAGGAGGGTGAAGGAGGGTGAAGGAGGGTCAAAGAGGGTGTAAGAGGGTGAAGGAGGGTGAAGGAGGGCGAAGGAGGGTGAAGGGGGGTGAAAGAGGGTGTACGTGGGTGAAGGGGGGTGAAAGAAGGTGTAAAAGGGTGAAGGAGGGGGAAGGATGGTGAAAGAGGGTGTAAGAGGGTGAAGGAGGGTGAAGGAGGGTGAAGGAGGGTGAAAGAGGGTGAAGGAGGAAGAAAGAGGGTGAAGGAGGGTGAAAGAGGGTGTAAGAGGGTGAAGGAGGGTGAAGGAGGGTGAAGGAGGGTCAAAGAGGGTGTAAGAGGGTGAAGGAGGGTGAAGGAAAGTGGAGGAGGGTGAAAGAGGGCGAAGGAGGGTGAAGGAGGGTGTAAGAGGGTGAAGGAGGGGGAAGGATGGTGAAAGAGGGTGTAAGAGGGTGAAGGAGGGTGAAAGAGGGTGAAAGAGGGTGTAAGAGGGTGAAGGAGGGTGAAGGATGGTGAAAGAGGGTGTAAGAGGGTGAAGGAGGGTGAAGGGGGGTGAAAGAGGGTGTACGTGGGTGAAGGGGGGTGAAAGAGGGTGTAAAAGGGTGAAGGAGGGTGAAAGAGGGTGAAAGAGGGTGTAAGAGGGTGAAGGAGGGTGAAGGATGGTGAAAGAGGGTGTAAGAGGGTGAAGGAGGGTGAAGGAGGGTGTAAGAGTTTGTAAGAGGGTGAAGGAGGGTGAAGAGGGGTGTAGGAGGGTTAAGAGAGGGTGAAGGAGGGTGAACGAGGATGAAAGAGGGTGTAAGAGGGTGAAGGAGGGTGAAGGAGGGTGAAGGAGGGTAAAGGAGAGTGAAAGAGAGTTAAAGAGGGTGAAGGAGGGGGAAAGAGGGTGAAAGAGGGTCAATGAGGGTGAAGGAGGGTGAAAGAGGGTGAAGGAGGGTGAAAGAGGATGGAGGAGGGTGAAAGAGGGTGAAGGAGTGTAAAGGAGGGTGACGGAGGGTGAAGGAGGATGAAGGAGGGTGAAGGAGGGTGAAGGAGTGTGAAGGAGTGTGAAGGAGGGTGAAAGAGGGTAAAGGAGGGAGAAAGAGGGTGAAGGAGAGTGAAAGAGTGTGAACGAGGGTGAAAGTGGGTGTAGCAGGGTGAATGAGGGTGAAGGAGGGTGTAGGAGGGTGAAAGAGGGTGAAAGACGGTGTAAGAGTGTGAAGGAGGGTGAAGGAGGGTGTAAGAGGATGAAGGAGGGTGAAGGAGGGTCAAAGAGGGTGTAAGAGGGTGAAGGAGGGTGAAGGAGGGCGAAGGAGGGTGAAGGAGGGTGAAGGGGGGTGAAAGAGGGTGTACGTGGGTGAAGGGGGGTGAAAGAAGGTGTAAAAGGGTGAAGGAGGGGGAAGGATGGTGAAAGAGGGTGTAAGAGGGTGAAGGAGGGTGAAGGAGGGTGAAGGAGGAAGAAAGAGGGTGAAGGAGGGTGAAGGGGGGGTGAAAGAGGGTGTACGTGGGTGAAGGGGGGTGAAAGAAGGTGTAAAAGGGTGAAGGAGGGGGAAGGATGGTGAAAGAGGGTGTAAGAGGGTGAAGGAGGGTGAAAGAGGGTGAAGGAGGAAGAAAGAGGGTGAAGGAGGGTGAAAGAGGGTGTAAGAGGGTGAAGGAGGGTGAAGGAAAGTGGAGGAGGGTGAAAGAGGGCGAAGGAGGGTGAAGGAGGGTGTAAGAGGGTGAAGGAGGGTGAAGGAGGGTGAAAGAGGGTGTAAGAGGGTGAAGGAGGGTGAAGGAAAGTGGAGGAGGGTGAAAGAGGGCGAAGGAGGGTGAAGGAGGGTGTAAGAGGGTGAAGGAGGGTGAAGGAGGGTGAAAGAGGGTGTAAGAGGGTGAAGGAGGGAGAAGGAGGGTGAAGGAGGGTGGAAGAATTTGGAAGAGAGTGAAGGAGGGTGAAGGAGGGTGTAAGAGGGTGAAAGAGGGTGTAAGAAGTTGAAGGAGGGTGAAAGAGGGTGTACGTGGGTGAAGGAGGGTGTAAGAGTTTGGAAGAGAGTGAAGGAGGGTGAAGGAGGGTGTAAGAGGGTGAAAGAGGGTGTAAGAGGGTGAAGGGGGGTGAAAGAGGGTGTAAAAGGGTGAAGGAGGGGGAAGGATGGTGAAAGAGGGTGTAAGAGGGTGAAGGAGGGTGAGAAGGGTGAAGGAGGGTGAAAGAGGGTGAAGGAGGGAGAAAGAGGGTGAAGGAGAGTGAAAGAGTGTGAACGAGGGTGAAAGTGGGTGTAGGCAGGGTGAATGAGGGTGAAGGAGGGTGTAAGAGGCTGTAAGAGGGTGAAGGAGGGTGGAGGAGGGTGTGAAAGAGGGTGTCGGAGGGTGAAGGAGGGTGAAGGTGGGTGAAGGAGGGTGAAGAAGGGTGAAGGAGGGTGAAGGAGGGTGAAAGAGGGTGTAAGTGGGTGAAGGAGGGTGAAGGAGGGTGAAGGAGGGTGTAAGAGGGTGTAAGAGGGTGAAGGAGGGTGAAGGAGGGTGAGAGAGGGTGTCGGTGGGTGAAGGAGGGTGAAGGTGGGTGAAGGAGGGTGAAGGTGGGTGAAGGAGGGTGAAGGAGGGTGAAGGAGGGTGAAGGAGGGTGAAAGAGGGTGTAAGTGGGTGAAGGAGGGTGAAAGAGGGTTGTAAGAGGGTGAAGGAGGGTGAAAGAGGGTGAAGGAGGGTGTAAGAGGGCGAAGGAGGGTGAAAGGGGGTGTAGGAGGGTTAAGGGAAGGTGAAGGAGGGTGAAGGAGGGTGAAAGAGGGTGTAAGAGGGTGAAGGAGGGTGAAGGAGGGTGAAAGAGGGTGTAAGAGGGTGAAGGAGGGTGAAGGAAAGTGGAGGAGGGTGACAGAGGGAGAAGGAGGGTGAAGGAGGGTGTAAGAGAGTGTAAGAGGGTGAAGGAGTGTGAAAGAGGGTGAAGGCGGGTGTAAGAGGGTGAAGGAGTGTCAAAGAGGGTGTAAGTGGGTGAAGGAGGGTGAAGGAAAGTGGAGGAGGGGGAAAGAGGGCGAAGGAGGGGGAAGGAGGGGGAAGAGGTGGGAAGAGGGGGAAGGAGGGGGATGGGGGGGGGAGGAGGGGAAGAGAGGGGGAGGAGGGGGGAAAGAGGGGGAAGGAGGGAGAAGGATTGGAGGTGGGGGGGGTATGTGGGGGTTGGTGGGGGTTGGTGGGGGTGTCGATGATGATGCGAGGGGAAGAAGAAGAAGGGGGGGG
>NW_027595023.1:2500-5000 GCF_964213995.1 Mustelus asterias | reverse complement strand
TCTCTGTCTGTCTCTCTCTCCCTCACTCTGTCTGTCTCTCTCTCCCTCTCTCTGTCTGTCTCTCTCTCCCTCTCTCTGTCTCTCTCTCTCCCTCACTCTGTCTGTCTCTCTCTCCCTCACTCTGTCTGTCTCTCTCCCTCACTCTGTCTGTCTCTCTCCCTCACTCTGTCTGTCTCTCTCTCCCTCACTCTGTCTGTATCTCTCCCTCTCTCTGTCTGTCTCTCTCTCCCTCACTCTGTCTGTCTCTCTCTCCCTCACTCTGTCTGTCTCTCTCTGTCTCTCTCTGTCTGTCTCTCTCTCCCTCTCTCTGTCTGTCTCTCTCTCCCTCACTCTGTCTGTCTCTCTCTCCCTCTCTCTGTCTGTCTCTCTCTCCCTCTCTCTGTCTCTCTCTCTCCCTCACTCTGTCTGTCTCTCTCTCCCTCACTCTGTCTGTCTCTCTCCCTCACTCTGTCTGTCTCTCTCCCTCACTCTGTCTGTCTCTCTCTCCCTCACTCTGTCTGTCTCTCTCTCCCTCACTCTGTCTGTCTCTCTCTGTCTCTCTGTCTGTCTCTCTCTCCCTCACTCTGTCTGTCTCTCTCCCTCTCTCTGTCTGTCTCTCTCTCCCTCACTCTGTCTGTCTCTCTCTCCCTCACTCTGTCTGTCTCTCTCTGTCTCTCTCTGTCTGTCTCTCTCTCCCTCTCTCTGTCTGTCTCTCTCTCCCTCACTCTGTCTGTCTCTCTCTGTCTCTCTCTGTCTGTCTCTCTCTCCCTCACTCTGTCTGTCTCCCTCTCCCTCACTCTGTCTGTCTCTCTCCCTCACTCTGTCTGTCTCTCTCTCCCTCACTCTGTCTGTCTCTCTCCCTCACTCTGTCTGTCTCTCTCCCTCACTCTGTCTGTCTCTCTCTCCCTCTCTCTGTCTGTCTCTCTCTCCCTCACTCTGTCTGTCTCTCTCCCTCTCTCTGTCTGTCTCTCTCTCCCTCACTCTGTCTGTCTCTCTCTCCCTCACTCTGTCTGTCTCTCTCTGTCTCTCTCTGTCTGTCTCTCTCTCCCTCACTGTCTGTTTCTCTCTGTCTCTCTCTGTCTGTCTCTCTCTCCCTCTCTCTCTGTCTGTCTCTCTCTCCCTCACTCTGTCTGTCTCTCTCCCTCTCTCTGTCTGTCTCTCTCTCCCTCACTCTGTCTGTCTCTCTCTCCCTCACTCTGTCTGTCTCTCTCTGTCTCTCTCTGTCTGTCTCTCTCTCCCTCACTCTGTCTGTCTCTCTCTCCCTCACTCTGTCTGTCTCTCTCTCCCTCTCTCTGTCTGTCTCTCTCTCCCTCTCTCTGTCTGTCTCTCTCTCCCTCACTCTGTCTGTCTCTCTCTCCCTCTCTCTGTCTGTCTCTCTCCCTCACTCTGTCTGTCTCTCTCTCCCTCACTCTGTCTGTCTCTCTGCCTCTCTCTGTCTGTCTCTCTCCCTCTCTCTGTCTGTCTCTCACTCTCTCTCTGTCTGTCTCTCTCTCCCTCACTCTGTCTGTCTCTCTCTCCCTCTCTCTGTGTCTCTCTGTCTGTCTCTCTCTGTCTCTCTCTCCCTCACTCTGTCTGTCTCTCTCTCCCTCACTCTGTCTGTCTCTCTCCCTCACTCTGTCTGTCTCTCTCCCTCTCTCTGTCTGTCTCTCTCTCCCTCTCTCTCTGTCTGTCTCTCTCTCCCTCTCTCTGTCTGTCTCTCTCTCCCTCTCTCTGTCTGTCTCTCTCCCTCTCTCTGTCTGTCTCTCTCTCCCTCTCTCTGTCTCTCTCTCTCTCCCTCTCTCTGTCTGTCTCTCTCTCCCTCTCTCTGTCTGTCTCTCTCTCCCTCACTCTGTCTGTCTCTCTGCCTCTCTCTGTCTGTCTCTCTCTGCCTCTCTCTGTCTGTCTCTCCCTCTCTCTGTCTGTCTCTCTCTGTCTCTCTCTGTCTGTCTCTCTCTCCCTCTCTCTCTGTCTGTCTCTCTCCCTCACTCTGTCTGTCTCTCTCTCCCTCACTCTGTCTGTCTCTCTCTGTCTCTCTCTGTCTGTCTCTCTCTCCCTCACTCTGTCTGTCTCTCTCTCCCTCACTCTGTCTGTCTCTCTCTCCCTCTCTCTGTCTGTCTCTCTCTCCCTCTCTCTGTCTCTCTCTCTCCCTCACTCTGTCTGTCTCTCTCTCCCTCACTCTGTCTGTCTCTCTCCCTCACTCTGTCTGTCTCTCTCCCTCACTCTGTCTGTCTCTCTCTCCCTCACTCTGTCTGTCTCTCTCTCCCTCACTCTGTCTGTCTCTCTCTGTCTCTCTGTCTGTCTCTCTCTCCCTCACTCTGTCTGTCTCTCTCCCTCTCTCTGTCTGTCTCTCTCTCCCTCACTCTGTCTGTCTCTCTCTCCCTCACTCTGTCTGTCTCTCTCTGTCTCTCTCTGTCTGTCTCTCTCTCCCTCTCTCTGTCTGTCTCTCTCTCCCTCACTCTGTCTGTCTCTCTCTGTCTCTCTCTGTCTGTCTCTCTCTCCCTCACTCTGTCTGTCTCCCTCTCCCTCACTCTGTCTGTCTCTC
>NW_027595022.1:0-5000 GCF_964213995.1 Mustelus asterias | reverse complement strand
TTGAGGGTAGTTCATCACTGCTCTGTGACAGTGTCACTGGATGTCACTGTATCGGGAGTAGTTTATCTCTGTGACAGTGTCACTGGCTGTCACTGGATCTGAGGGCTGAGTGTCTCCTCTTTAATCTTTGTGTGTTCTCTGTTGCAGTGTCACCGGGATATGTCCACAATGGTTTACCCACGAGATGAGAAACTGACTCAGGAGGATATTATTTCCAACACCAAGGTGGTGATGCAGGGACTGGAGGCTCTGAAGAATGAACATAACTCAATCCTTCACAGCCTGCTGGAGACCATTAACTGCCTGAAGAAAGATGAGGAGGCGAACCTGGTCCACGAGAAATCCAATCTCATCAGGAAATCGGTGGAAATGATTGAACTCGGCCTGGGAGAGGCACAGGTACACCAATGGGAGAGCGCCTGTGAGAGAGAGAGAATGGCTGGAGAGAGGGGCCGGGCTGGGACAGAGGGGGTGGAAGAGAGAGGAGGAGAGACAGCGGCGCAGGTAGTGGCGTGGCGACTGGGTATGGGCGCCACGGTGAAGATTGAGTTCCGGGTGTGTGTATCGCGGTGAAGATTGAGTTCCGGGTGTGTGTATCGCGGTGAAGATTGAGTTCCGGGTGTGTGTGTCGCGGTGAAGATTGAGTTCCGGGTGTGTGTATCGCGGTGAAGATTGAGTTCCGGGTGTGTGTGTCGTGGTGAAGATTGAGTTCCGGGTGTGTGTATCGTGGTGAAGATTGAGTTCCGGGTGTGTGTGTCGCGGTGAAGATTGTGTTCCGGGTGTGTGTATCGCGGTGAAGATTGAGTTCCGGGTGTGTGTATCGTGGTGAAGATTGAGTTCCAGGTGTGTGTATCGCGGTGAAGATTGAGTTCCGGGTGTGTGTCGCGGTGAAGATTGAGGTCCGGGTGTGTGTATCGCGGTGAAGATTGAGTTCCGGGTGTGTGTATCGCGGTGAAGATTGAGTTCCGGGTGTGTGTGTCGCGGTGAAGATTGAGTTCCGGGTGTGTGTATCGCGGTGAAGATTGAGTTCCGGGTGTGTGTATCGCGGTGAAGATTGAGTTCCGGGTGTGTGTATCGTGGTGAAGATTGAGTTCCAGGTGTGTGTATCGCGGTGAAGATTGAGTTCCGGGTGTGTGTCGCGGTGAAGATTGAGGTCCGGGTGTGTGTATCGTGGTGAAGATTGAGTTCCGGGTGTGGCTATCGCGGTGAAGATGGAGTTCCAGGTGTGTGTATCGCGGTGAAGATTGAGTTCCGGGTGTGTGTGTCGCGGTGAAGATTGAGTTCCGGGTGTGTGTATCGCGGTGAAGATTGAGTTCCGGGTGTGTGTGTCGCGGTGAAGATTGAGTTCCGGGTGTGACTATCGCGGTGAAGATTGAGTTCCGGGTGTGACTATCGCGGTGAAGATTGAGTTCCGGGTGTGTGTATCGCGGTGAAGATTGAGTTCCGGGTGTGTGTATCGTGGTGAAGATTGAGGTCCGGGTGTGTGTATCGCGGTGAAGATTGAGTTCCGGGTGTGTGTATCGCGGTGAAGATTGAGTTCCGGGTGTGACTATCGCGGTGAAGATTGAGTTCCGGGTGTGACTATCGCGGTGAAGATTGAGTTCCGGGTGTGTGTATCGCGGTGAAGATTGAGTTCCGGGTGTGTGTGTTGCGGTGAAGATTGAGTTCCGGGTGTGACTATCGCGGTGAAGATTGAGTTCCGGGTGTGTGTGTCGCGGTGAAGATTGAGTTCCGGGTATGTGTATCGCGGTGAAGATTGAGTTCCGGGTGTGTGTATCGCGGTGAAGATTGAGTTCCGGGTGTGTGTATCGCGGTGAAGATTGTGTTCCGCGTGTGTGTATCGCGGTGCAGATTGAGTTCCGGGTGTGTGTATCGCGGTGAAGATTGAGTTCCGGATGTGTGTCGCGGTGAAGATTGTGTTCCGGGTGTGTGAATCGCGGTGAAGTTTGAGTTCCGGGTGTGTGTGTTGCGGTGAACATTGAGTTCCGGCTGTGACTATCGCGGTGAAGATTGAGTTCCGGGTGTGTGTGTCGCGGTGAAGATTGAGTTCCGGGTGTGTGTATCGCGGTGAAGATTGAGTTCCGGGTGTGTGTTACGCGGTGAAGATTGAGTTCCGGGTGTGTGTATCGCGGTGAAGATTGTGTTCCGCGTGTGTGTATCGCGGTGAAGATTGAGTTCCGGGTGTGTGTATCACGGTGAAGATTGAGTTCCGGATGTGTGTCGCGGTGAAGATTGTGTTCCAGGTGTGTGTATCGCGGTGAAGATTGAGTTCCGGGTGTGTGTATCGCGGTGAAGATTGAGTTCCAGGTGTGTGTGTCGTGGTGAAGATTGAGTTCCGGGTGTGTGTATCGCGGTGAAGATTGAGTTCCGGGTGTGTGTGTCGTGGTGAAGATTGAGTTCCGGGTGTGACTATCGTGGTGAAGATTGAGTTCCGGGTGTGTGTCTCGCGGTGAAGATTGAGTTCCGGGTGTGTGTATCGCGGTGAAGATTGAGTTCCGGGTGTGTGTATCGCGGTGAAGATTGAGTTCCGGGTGTGACTATCGTGGTGAAGATTGAGTTCCGGGTGTGCCTATCGTGGTGAAGATTGATTTCCGGGTGTGTGTAGGCGGTGAAGATTGAGTTCCGGGTGTGTGTGTCGTGGTGAAGATTGAGTTCCGGGTGTGTGTATCGCGGTGAAGATTGAGTTCCGGGTGTGTGTATCGCGGTGAAGATTGAGTTCCGGGTGTGTGCATCGCGGTGAAGATTGAGTTCCGCGTGTGTGTATCGCAGTGACGATTGAGTTCCGGGTGTGTGTACCGCGGTGAAGATTGAGTTCCGGGTGTGACTATCGCGGTGAAGATTGAGTTCCGGGTGTGACTATCGCGGTGACGATTGAGTTCCGCGTGTGTGTATCACGGTGAAGATTGAGTTCCGGGTGTGTCTACCGCGGTGAAGATTGAGTTCTGGGTGTGACTATCGCGGTGAAGATTGAGTTCCGGGTGTGTGTATCGCGGTGAAGATTGAGTTCCGGGTGTGACTATTGCGGTGAAGATTGAGTTCTGGGTGTGACTATCGCGGTGAAGATTGAGTTCAGGGTGTGACTATCGCGGTGAAGATTGAGTTCCGGGTGTGTGTATCGCGGTGTAGATTGAGTTCCGCGTGTGTGAATCGCGGTGAAGATTGAGTTCCGGGTGTGTGTGTCGTGGTGAAGATTGAGTTCCGGGTGTGACTATCGCGGTGAAGATTGAGTTCCGGGTGTGTGTATCGCGGTGAGGATTGAGTTCCGGGTGTGTGTATCGCGGTGAAGATTGAGTTCTGGGTGTGTGTATCGCGGTGAAGATTGAGTTCCGTGTGTGTGTATCGCGGTGAAGATTGAGTTCCGGGTGTGTGTATCGCGGTGAAGATTGAGTTCCGGGTGTGTGTATCGCGGTGAAGATTGAGTTCTGGGTGTGTGTATCGCGGTGAAGATTGAGTTCCGGGTGTGTGTATCGCGGTGAAGATTGTGTTCCGGGTGTGTGTATCGCGGTGAAGATTGTGTTCCGGGTGTGTGTATCGCGGTGAAGATTGAGTTCCGGGTGTGTGTATCGCGGTGAAGATTGTGTTCCGGGTGTGTGTATCGCGGTGAAGATTGAGTTCCGGGTGTGTGTATCGCGGTGAAGATTGAGTTCCGGGTGTGTGTATCGCGGTGAGGATTGAGTTCCGGGTGTGTGTATCGCGGTGAAGATTGAGTTCCGGGTGTGTGTGTCGCGGTGAAGATTGAGTTCCGGGTGTGTGTATCGCGGTGAAGATTGAGTTCCGGGTGTGTGTGTCGCGGTGAAGATTGAGTTCCGGGTGTGTGTATCGCGGTGAGGATTGAGTTCCGGGTGTGTGTGTTGCGGTGAAGATTGAGTTCCGGGTGTGTGTATCGCGGTGAAGATTGAGTTCCGGGTGTGTGTATCGCGGTGCAGATTGAGTTCCGGGTGTGTGTATCGCGGTGAAGATTGAGTTCCGGGTGTGTGTATCGCGGTGAAGATTGAGTTCCGGGTGTGTGTATCGCGGTGAAGATTGAGTTCCGGGTGTGTGTGTTGCGGTGAGGATTGCGTTCCGGGTGTGTGTATCGCGGTGAAGATTGAGTTCCGGGTGTGTGTATCGCGGTGAAGATTGAGTTCCGGGTGTGTGTGTCGCGGTGAAGATTGAGTTCCGGGTGTGTGTGTCGTGGTGAAGATTGTGTTCCGGGTGTGTGTGTCGCGGTGAAGATTGAGTTCCGGGTGTGTGTATCGCGGTGAGGATTGAGTTCCGGGTGTGTGTATCGCGGTGAAGATTGAGTTCCGGGTGTGTGTGTCGCGGTGAGGATTGAGTTCCGGGTGTGTGTGTCGCGGTGAAGATTGAGTTCCGGGTGTGTGTTCTCCCTCAGGTGATGATGGCTTTGTCTGTTCACTTGAACACGGTGGAATCGGAAAAGCAGAAGCTGCGTGCCCAGGTTCGCCGGCTGTGCCAGGAGAACCAGTGGCTGCGTGATGAGTTGGCCAATACCCAACAGAAGCTGCAGCGGAGCGAACAGACTGTGGCCCAACTCGAGGAGGAGAAGAAACATCTGGAGTTCATGAACCAGCTGAAGAAGTACGATGACGACAGCTCCCCCACAGTAAGTCCCAGACAGGCCCCCCGTCCACAGAGCGCAGACCCCCCCATCCACAGAGCCCAGACACCCCATCCACACAGCCCAGACACCCCATCCACACAGCCCAGACCCCCCCCCCCCCATCCAGAGCCCAGACCCCCCCCCCATCCACACAGCCCAGACCCCCCCATCCACACAGCCCAGACCCCCCCATCCACACAGCCCAGACCCCCCCCCCCATCCAGAGCCCAGACCCCCCCATCCACACAGCCCAGACCCCCCCATCCACACAGCCCAGACCACCCCCCCCATCCAGAGCCCAGAACCCCCATGCACACAGCCCAGACCCCCCCCCATCCAGAGCCCAGACCCCCCCATCCACAGAGCCCAGACCCCCCCATCCACAGAGCCCAGACCCCCC
>NW_027595021.1:0-5000 GCF_964213995.1 Mustelus asterias | reverse complement strand
AGTCAATACGGATGCAAAAAAAAACCATTTTGTATCTCCCCCGTCTCTTTTGGTTCCACTCTGGTCTTCAAGAGGACCAATTTTATCCCTCACTATCCTTTTGCTCCTAACATACCTATAGAAGCACTTTGGATTTTCCTTCACTCTGTCTGCCAAACCAACCTCATGTCTTCTTTTAGCCCTCCTGATTTCCCTCTTAAGTAGCTTCTTGCACTTTTTATACTCCTCGAGCATCTGATCTGTTCCTTGCTGCCTGTACATTTCATACAACTTTCTCTTCCTCTTAATCAGTGTTACAATCTCCCTCGAGAACCAAGGTTCCTTATTCCTATTTACTTTGCCTTTAATCCTGACAGGAACATACAAACTCTGCACTCTCAAAATTTCTCCTTTGAAGGCCTCCCACTTTCCATTTACATCCTTACCAGAGAACAGCCTGTGCCAACCCACACTTCCCAGATCCCTTCTCATTTCATCAAATTTGGCCTTTTTCCAGTTCAGAACTTCAACCCGAGGACCAGACCTATCCTTATCCATGATCAGGTTGGAACTAATGGCATTATGATCACTGGATCCAAAGTGTTCCCTCACACTCACATCCATCACCTGCCCTAACTCATTTCCCAATAGGAGATCCAATATCGCATCCTCTCTAGTTGGCACCTCTATATACTGATGTAGAAAATTCTCCTGAACACATTTTACAAACTCTACCCCGTCTAAACCTTTAACAGTATGCGAGTCCCAATCTATATGTGGAAAATTAAAATCCCCTACTATCACAACTTTGTGTTTCTTGCAGTTGTCAGCTATCTCTCCGCTGATTTGCTCCTCCAATTCTCGCTGACTATTGGGTGATCTATAATACAACCCCATTATGTGGTCATACCTTTCCTGTTTCTCAGCTCCACTCATAGGGCCTCTGTAGACAAGCTCCCTAATCTATCCTGCCTGAGTACCGCTGTAACATTTTCCCTGATCAACAATGCCACCCCCCCACCTTTTATCCCTCTGCCTCTATCCCGCCTGAAACATTGGAACCCTGGAACATTGAGCTGCCAGTCCTGCCCCTCCTGTAGCCAAGTTTCACTAATGGCTATAATGTCATATTTCCATGTGTCTATCCACGCCTTCAGCTCATCTGCCTTCCCCACAATACTCCTGGCATTGAAATAGACACACCTCAAAAGATTATTTCCACCACACTCAACCCTTCCATTTGTGATTTTGCTTGAACTAACCTGTCTTTTTACCCCTGCTCCACTATCTGCTCTGGCACTCTGGTTCCCACCCCCCTGCAAATCTAGTTTAAGCGCTCCCCAATAACACTAGCAAATCTCCCTGCAATATTGGTCCCCTTGTAGTTTAGGTGTAACCCGTCTCTCTTGTACAGGTCCCACCTGCCCCAGAAGAGGTCCCAATGATCCAAGAATTGGAAATCCTGCCCCCTGCACCAGTTCCTCAGCCACATGTTCATCCGCCCAAGCATCCTACTCCTGCCCTCACTGGCATGTGGCTCAGGTAGCAATCCTGAGATTACTACCCTCGGGGTCCTACTTTTTAAACTTACTTCCAAGCTCTTTGTACTCACTCTTTAGGACCTCCTCACTCTTCCTTCCCAAGTCATTTGTACCGATGTGTACCACGACATCTGGCTGATCACCTTCCCACTTTAGAACGCTGTGCACGTGATCAGAGACATCGCTGACCTTGGCACCTGGGAGGCAACAAACCATGCGGGAGTCTCTGTCCCGACCACAGAACCTCCTGTCCGTACCTCTGACCGTTGAGTCCCCCATCACTACTGCTCTCCTCTTCTTCATCTCACCTTTTTGCGCTGTAGAACCAGACTCAGTATCAGAGTTCCGACTGTCGCAGCTTGTCCCAGGTAAAGCATCTCCCACAACCGTATCCAATTCAGTATACCTGTTGTGGAGGGGTATGGCCACAGGGGAACCCTGCTCTGCCTGTCCTTTCACACTGCCATTTCCTCTCCTTACAGTAACCCAATTTCCTGTGCTCTGCTGCTTAGGTGTAACTACCTCCCTAAAGCTACTGTCTATATACTTCTCATTCTCCCGAATTAGATGGAGGTCATCAAGCTCCTTCTCCAGTTCCCTAACACGTTTTGCTAGCAGCTGCAGCTGAATGCATCTTTTGCAGGTGCTGTCGTCAGGGATACCGGAGGTCTCCCTGATCTCCCACATCCTGCAAGAGGAGCATTCCAACATCTTGCCTGGCATTTGTTTTCACTCTGGGGAAAAACAGGAATAAACTTTCTGAAAAAGAAAAACCTACTCTCGCCTCTGCCTGTTCTCGCCGAAGCCCGTTTTGAGCCAAAGCCCTTCAGCTCTCACTCTGCCCCCTGCTCACTCTGCTGCCCGCTCAAAAGTGCAGCCTGCTTTTAAAGCCTCCATAACCTTCCCAGGCTTCTGCTGGGCCTACATCCTGTTTTGGAAAAAAACCTCCGATTTTTTACACAAATTTAACTGAAAAATAAATAAATAAATATAATGCATAAACAAACTCCCTGTGTTCCTGCTTTTTAAACTGTCACCGCGCTGAAATTTCTATAATTTTGTGCATAGAAGACAGAATCCATTTTAAACAAAATGGTGACTATACAACAAAGTGATCCAATCGAGGGATTGAGTTTAGGAGTCCGGGAATAATGATGCAGCTATATAAGACCCTCGTCAGACACCACTTGGAGTACTGTGCTCAGTTCTGGTCACCTCATTACAGGAAGGATGTGGAAAAGATTGAAAGGGTGCAGAGGAGATTTACAAGGATGTTGCCTGGATTGAGTGGCATGCCTTATGAGGATAGGCTGAGGGAGCTCGGTGTTGTCTCCTTGGAGAGAAGTAGGATGAGAGGAGACCTAATAGAGGTATATAAGATGTTGAGAGGCATAGATCGGATGGACTCTCAGAGGCTTTTTCCCAGGGTGGAAATGGCTGCTACGAGAGGACACAGGTTTAAGGTGCTGGGGGGTAGGTACAGGGGAAATGTTAGGAGGAAGTTTTTCACACAAAGGGTGGTGGGCGAGTGGAATCGGCTGCCATCAGTGGTGGTGGAGGCAAACTCAATAGGGTCTTTTAAGAGACTCCTGGATGAGTACATGGGACTTAATAGGATGGAGGGTTATAGGTAGGCCTAAAAGGTAGGGATATGTTCGGCACAATTTGTGGGGCTGAAGGGCCTGTTTTGTGCTGTAGTTTTTCTATGTTTCTATGAACTCAGTGGCACGATCACATTGTCCTGCAGCGGTTCAAGGTTCAATTTAGCTGCTGGCTTAAGGGTACATACCTTGCTCCCTCTCAGTCAACACAATTGTGTTACGGTAGAATAGGAGAGGAGTATGCCGTCCTCACAAAACTAAGTGCCCTACGATTGAATTTCCCCTGCGACTCGTGCCAAGGTGTCAGGAGGGTGCCTTTCACTGACAAATTAGGGCCGGAAGTCTCTGCCCATTTACCCCCTGCCACCGCTGCCAGTGAGAATGGAGAATTTGGCCCTCAGCCAAATCTCCGTTCACAGCAGCGGGACTGGAGAATTTCTGCCGTGGGCGAGGTTGGAGAATTCAGCCTGAGATGTTTTATGGTCAAACATCTGAGGGTGCTTCACCTCAGTGCTTCACCCCAGCGCTTCACCCCAGCGCTTCACCCCAGCGCTTCACCCCAGCGCTTCACCCCAGCGCTTCACCCCAGCGCTTCACCCCAGCGCTTCACCCCAGCGCTTCACCCCAGCGCTTCACCCCAGCGCTTCACCTCAGTGCTGCAGAGGCACACGTGCTATTTCAATGCTACAAAATGCAAAAGCAGAAAAGCGGCAAATACCTTCACGTGGTGACCGTCCATATACCGTGTTGCGTCCCTGAACAGACGGTACATAATGAAGCCATGTGGATCCACACTGTCAATAAGTGGGTACGCGGTCTGTAAGAGAGAAGCATGCAGGGCTGTCAGTAACCACTCCGAATAAAGATTCATGTTCAGACCAGAAGTGAGACGATAACCCTCGAACCATTACAACTACCTGCTATCTGAAACTCAAAACAGGAACATGCTTCCACACCTCTGGGGCGAGCAGCCACCTACAGTCGAGAAACCTGTTGCGATTCACCAATGGCAGCAACTAGGAACTCTGCGCCTTTTCCAAGCCACAAGCCTCCATAAGAGAGTCTGGGAATTTACTTTGCCAGGTGTGCAAGACCCACAAGTTGGGATCTGGGGCCACAAACAAATTCAAAGATATTGTCCAGTTACCTAACAAAAGGGGCAAGTGACCCCAAATGATACTCCCAGCTGGCCTGATGGAGGTACTAATCAATAATGTACCTTCTGCGGCCTTTCACTCAGATGCACGAGGAGAACCTGGGCTGCAGTTAGATACAGGAATCATACAATACAATAAACTCCCCTTTATTGCAAACTTGTTTACCTGCTTGAATGTATTTGTACAAGCAACCTTGTGATTTACAAATTACTGTTTTAAAAACAACTGCCTTCAATCATGGGACAGCCCCTCCATGTCAAGTCTCCTGGCCGCCATTGATGCTGCCAATCGCGAGGAAACAGTGCAGCCGATAGCAGCTGAGAGAGAGAGAGAGAGAGAGAGAGAGAGAGAGAGAGAGAGAGAAAGAGAGAGAGAGAGAGAAAGAGAGAGAGAGAGAAAGAGAGAGAGAGAGAGAAGAGAGAGAGAGAGAAAGAGAGAGAGAGAGAAAGAGAGAGAGAGAGAGAAGAGAGAGAGAGAAAGAGAGAGAGAGAGAGAGAGAGAGAGAAGAGAGAGAGAGAGAAAGAGAGAGAGAGAAAGAGAGAAAGAGAGAGAGAGAAAGAGAGAAAGAGAGAGAGAGAAAGAGAGAGAGAGAAAGAGAGAGAGAGAAAGAGAGAGAGAGAAAGAGAGAGAGAGAGAAAGAGAGAGAGAGAGAAAGAGAGAGAGAGAGAAAGAGAGAGAGAAAGAAAGAAAGCGAGGGCGGGGAGGGAGGGAGAGGGCGGGGA
>NW_027595019.1:0-5000 GCF_964213995.1 Mustelus asterias | reverse complement strand
CCCTCTCTCACACACCCTCTCTCACACACCCTCCCGAACACACCCTCCCGAACACACCCTCTCTCACACGCCCTCTCTCACACGCCCTCTCTCACACGCCCTCTCTCACACGCCCTCTCTCACACGCCCTCTCTCACACGCCCTCTCTCACACGCCCTCTCTCACGCACCCTGTCTCTCACGCACCCTGTCTCTCACGCACCCTGTCTCTCACGCACCCTGTCTCTCACGCACCCTGTCTCTCACGCACCCTCTCTCACGCACCCTCTCTCACGCACCCTCTCTCACACACCCTCTCTCACACACCCTCTCACACACACCCTCTCACAAACACTTTCCCTCACACGCCCTCTCTCACACAACCTCTCAAACACACTTTCTCTCACTCTCCCTCTCTGACTCACTCTCTCACTCACCCTCTGTCACTCACCCTCTCACACACACCCTCTCACACACACCCTCTCTCACACACCCTCTCTCAGTCACCCTCTCTCACACACCCCCTCTCACACACCCCCTCTCACACACCCTCCCTCACACACCCTCCCTCACACACCCTCTCTCTCACACCCTCTCTCACTCACCCTCTCTCACACACCCTCTCTCACACACCCTCTCTCACACACCCTCTCTCACTCACCCTCTCTCACTCACCCTCTTTCACAGACCCTCTCTCACACACTCTCTCTCACACACTCCCTCTCACACACCCTCTCTCACACAGCCCCTCTCACTCATCCTCTCTCACACACCCTCTCTCTCACACTCTCTCTCACACGCCCTCTCTCACACACCCTCCCTCACACCCTCCCTGACACACCCTCCCTCTCACACCTTCCCTCTCACACCCTCCCTCACACACCCTCCCTCACACACCCTCCCTCACACACCCTCCCTCACACCCTCTCTCACACACCCTCCCTCACACACCCTCTCTCACACACCCTCTCTCACACACCCTCTCTCACATACCCTCTCTCACACACCCTCTCTCACACACCCTCTCTCACACACCCTCTCTCACACACCCTCTCTCACACACCCTCTCTCACACACCCTCCCTCACACACCCTCTTTCTCACACTCTCTCTCTCACACGCCCTCCCTCACACACCCTCTCTCTCACCCTCCCTGACACACCCTCCCTCACACACCCTCCCTCACACACCCTCCCTCACACACCCTCCCTCACACACCCTCCCTCACACACCCTCCCTCACACACCCTCCCTCACACACCCTCTCTCACACACCCTCTCTCACACACCCTCTCTCACACACCCTCTCTCACTCACCCTCTCTCACTCACCCTCTCTCACACACCCTCTCTCACACACCCTCTCTCACACACCCTCTCTCACACACCCTCTCTCACACACCCTCTCTCACTCACCCTCTCTCACTCACCCTCTCTCACACACCCTCTCACGCACACTGTCTCACACACCCTCTCTCTCACAGACACTCTCGCGCACACCCTCTCTCACACACCCTCTCTCACACACCCTCCCTCACACCCTCCCTCACACACCCTCCCTCACACACCCTCCCTCACACACCCTCCCTCAGACCCTCCCTCACACACCCTCTCACTCTCACCCTGCCTCACACCCTCTCTCATACACACCCTCTCTCACAAACCCTCTCTCACACACCGTCTCTCACACACCGTCTCTCACACACCCTCTCTCACACACCCTCTCTCACACACCTTCTCACGCACACCCTCTCTCACACACCCTCTCTCGCACACCCTCTCACGCACACTCTCTCTCACACACCCTCTCTCACACACCCTCTCTCACACCCTCTCTCACACACCCTCTCTCGCACACCCTCTCTCGCACACCTTCTCACGCACACCCTCTCTCGCACACCCTCTCTCGCACACCCTCTCTCGCACACCCTCTCACGCACACCCTCTCGCACACCCTCTCGCACACCCTCTCTCGCACACCCTCTCTCGCACACCCTCTCTCGCACACCCTCTCTCGCACACCCTCTCTCGCACACCCTCTCTCGCACACCCTCTCTCGCACACCCTCTCTCGCACACCCTCTCTCGCACACCCTCTCTCGCACACCCTCTCTCGCACACCCTCTCTCCCACACCCTCTCTCACACACCGTCTCTCACACACCCTCTCTCACACACCCTCTCTCACACACCCTCTCTCACACACCCTCTCTCACACACCCTCTCTCACACACCCTCTCTCACACACCCTCTCTCGCACACCCTCTCTCGCACACCCTCTCTCGCACACCCTCTCTCACACACCCTCTCTCACACACCCTCTCTCACACACCCTCTCTCACACACCCTCTCTCACACACCCTCTCTCACACACACACTCTCTCACACACCCTCCCTCGCACACTCTCTCTCAGACACCTGCTCTCACACACCCTCTCTCACACACCCTCTCTCACACACCCTCTCTCACACACCCTCTCTCACAGCCCCTCTCACACACACACCGTCTCTCACACACCGTCTCTCACACACCCTCTCTCACACACCCTCTCTCACACACCCTCTCTCACACACCCTCTCTCTCACACACCCTCTCTCTCACACACCCTCTCTCTCACACACCCTCTCTCTCACACACCCTCTCTCTCACACACCCTCTCTCGCACACCCTCTCTCGCACACCCTCTCACGCACACTCTCTCACGCACACCCTCTCTCGCACACCCTCTCTCACACACCCTCTCTCACACACCCTGTCTCACACACCCTCTCTCACACACCCTCTCTCACACACCCTCTCTCACACACCCTCTCTCACACACCCTCTCTCACACGCCCTCTCTCACACACCCTCTCTCACACACCCTCTCTCACACACCCTCTCTCACACACCCTCTCTCACACACCCTCTCTCACACACCCTCTCTCACACACCCTCTCTCACACACCCTCTCTCACACACCCTCTCTCACACAGCCCCTCTCACTCATCCTCTCTCACACACCCTCTCTCTCACACTCTCTCTCACACACCCTCTCTCTCACACTCTCTCTCACACGCCCTCTCTCACACACCCTCCCTCACACCCTCCCTGACACACCCTCCCTCTCACACCTTCCCTCTCACACCCTCCCTCACACACCCTCCCTCACACACCCTCCCTCACACACCCTCCCTCACACACCCTCCCTCACACCCTCTCTCACACACCCTCCCTCACACACCCTCTCTCACACACCCTCTCTCACACACCCTCTCTCACACACCCTCTCTCACACACCCTCTCTCACACACCCTCTCTCACACACCCTCTCTCACACACCCTCTCTCACACACCCTCCCTCACACACCCTCTTTCTCACTCTCTCTCTCACACGCCCTCCCTCACACACCCTCTCTCTCACCCTCCCTGACACACCCTCCCTCACACACCCTCCCTCACACACCCTCCCTCACACACCCTCCCTCACACACCCTCCCTCACACACCCTCCCTCACACACCCTCCCTCACACACCCTCCCTCACACACCCTCCCTCACACACCCTCTCTCACACACCCTCTCTCACACACCCTCTCTCACTCACCCTCTCTCACTCACCCTCTCTCACACACCCTCTCTCACACACCCTCTCTCACACACCCTCTCTCACACACCCTCTCTCACTCACCCTCTCTCACTCACCCTCTCTCACATAACCTCTCACGCACACTGTCTCACACACCCTCTCTCTCACAGACACTCTCGCGCACACCCTCTCTCACACACCCTCTCTCACACACCCTCCCTCACACCCTCCCTCACACACCCTCCCTCACACACCCTCCCTCACACACCCTCCCTCACACACCCTCCCTCAGACCCTCCCTCACACACCCTCTCACTCTCACCCTGCCTCACACCCTCTCTCATACACACCCTCTCTCACACACCGTCTCTCACACACCGTCTCTCACACACCGTCTCTCACACACCCTCTCTCACACACCCTCTCTCACACACCCTCTCTCACACACCCTCTCTCACGCACACCCTCTCTCACACACCCTCTCTCACACACCCTCTCTCACACACCCTCTCTCACACATCCTCTGTCACACACCTGCTCTCACACACCTTCCCTCACATACGCTCTCTCACACACCCTCTCTCACACACCTTCTCACGCACACCCTCTCTCACACACCCTCTCTCGCACACCCTCTCACGCACACTCTCTCTCACACACCCTCTCTCACACACCCTCTCTCACACACCCTCTCTCACACACCCTCTCTCGCACACCCTCTCTCGCACACCTTCTCACGCACACCCTCTCTCGCACACCCTCTCTCGCACACCCTCTCTCGCACACCCTCTCACGCACACCCTCTCGCACACCCTCTCTCGCACACCCTCTCTCGCACACCCTCTCTCGCACACCCTCTCTCGCACACCCTCTCTCGCACACCCTCTCTCGCACACCCTCTCTCGCACACCCTCTCTCGCACACCCTCTCTCGCACACCCTCTCTCGCACACCCTCTCTCGCACACCCTCTCTCGCACACCCTCTCTCGCACACCCTCTCTCGCACACCCTCTCTCGCACACCCTCTCTCGCACACCCTCTCTCGCACACCCTCTCTCGCACACCCTCTCTCACACACCCTCTCTCACACACCCTCTCTCACACACCCTCTCTCACACACCCTCTCTCACACACCCTCTCTCACACACCCTCTCTCACACACCCTCTCTCACACACCCTCTCTCACACACCCTCTCTCACACACCCTCTCTCACACACCCTCTCTCACACACCCTCTCTCACACACCCTCTCTCACACACCCTCTCTCACACACCCTCTCTCACACACCCTCTCTCACACACCCTCTCTCACACACCCTCTCTCACACACCCTCTCTCACACACCCTCTCTCACACACCCTCTCTCACACACCCTCTCTCACACACCCTCTCTCACACACATACTCTCTCACACACCCTCCCTCGCACACTCTCTCTCAGACACCTGCTCTCACACACT
>NW_027595018.1:0-5000 GCF_964213995.1 Mustelus asterias | reverse complement strand
CGTCGGGGTGAGCGTGCGAGAGTGAGCGCGTCGGAGTGAGCGCGTCGGAGTGAGCGCGCGGGAGTGAGCGCGTCGGAGTGAGCGCGCGGGAGTGTCCGCGCGGGAGTGTCCGCGCGGGAGTGTCCGCGCGGGAGTGTGCGCGCGGGAGTGTGCGCGCGGGAGTGTGCGCGAGGGAGTGAGCGCGAGGGAGTGAGCGAGAGGGAGTGAGCGAGAGGGAGTGAGCGAGAGGGAGTGAGCGCGTGACAGTGCGCGCGTGACAGTGCGCGCGTGACAGTGCGCGCGTGACAGTGCGCGCGTGACAGTGCGCGCGTGACAGTGCGCGCGTGACAGTGCGCGCGTGACAGTGCGCGCGTGACAGTGCGCGCGTGACAGTGCGCGCGTGACAGTGCGCGCGTGACAGTGCGCGCGTGACAGTGCGCGCGTGACAGTGCGCGCGTGACAGGGCGCGCGTGAGAGGGCGCGCGTGAGAGGGCGCGCGTGACAGTGCGCGCGTGACAGTGCGCGCGTGACAGTGCGCGCGTGACAGTGCACGCGTGAGAGGGCGCGCGTGAGAGGGCGCGCGTGAGAGGGCGCGCGTGACAGTGCGCGCGTGAGAGGGCGCGCGTGAGAGGGCGCGCGTGAGAGTGCGCGCGTGAGAGTGCGCGCGTGAGAGTGAGCGCGAGAATGAGCGCGAGAGTGAGCCTGTGAGAGTGAGCCCGTGAGAGTGAGCGCGTGACAGTGCGCGCGTGACAGTGCGCGCGTGACAGTGCGCGCGTGACAGTGCGCGCGTGAGAGGGCGCGCGTGAGAGGGCGCGCGTGAGAGGGCGCGCGTGAGAGGGCGCGCGTGAGAGGGCGACCGTGAGAGGGCGCGCGAGAGGGCGCGCGTGAGAGGGCGCGCGTGAGAGGGCGCGCGTGAGAGTGCGTGCGTGAGAGTGCGCGCGTGAGAGGGCGCGCGTGAGAGTGAGCGCGAGAATGAGCGCGAGAGTGAGCCCGTGAGAGTGAGCCCGTGAGAGTGAGCGCGTGAGAGTGAGTGCAAGAGAGTGAGCGTGAGAGGGAGCGGGAGTGCGAGCGAGATTGCGCATGTGAGAGTGAGCAAGTGAGAGTGAGCGTGTGAGAGTGAGCGTGAGAGTGTGAGCGAGATTGCGCTCGTGAGAGTGCAAGCGTGAGAGTGCAAGCGTGAGAGTGCGTGCGTGAGAGTGAGCGCGAGAGTGAGCCCGTGAGAGTGAGCCCGTGACAGTGCGCGCGTGACAGTGCGCGCGTGACAGTGCGCGCGTGACAGTGCGCGCGTGACAGTGCGCGCGTGACAGTGCGCGCGTGACAGTGCGCGCGTGACAGTGCGCGCGTGACAGTGCGCGCGTGACAGTGCGCGCGTGACAGTGCGCGCGTGACAGTGCGCGCGTGACAGTGCGCGCGTGACAGTGCGCGCGTGACAGTGCGCGCGTGACAGTGCGCGCGTGACAGTGCGCGCGTGACAGTGCGCGCGTGACAGTGCGCGCGTGACAGTGCGCGCGTGACAGTGCGCGCGTGACAGTGCGCGCGTGACAGGGCGCGCGTGAGAGGGCGCGCGTGAGAGGGCGCGCGTGACAGTGCGCGCGTGACAGTGCGCGCGTGACAGTGCGCGCGTGACAGTGCACGCGTGAGAGGGCGCGCGTGAGAGGGCGCGCGTGAGAGGGCGCGCGTGACAGTGCGCGCGTGAGAGGGCGCGCGTGAGAGGGCGCGCGTGAGAGTGCGCGCGTGAGAGTGCGCGCGTGAGAGTGAGCGCGAGAATGAGCGCGAGAGTGAGCCTGTGAGAGTGAGCCCGTGAGAGTGAGCGCGTGACAGTGCGCGCGTGACAGTGCGCGCGTGACAGTGCGCGCGTGACAGTGCGCGCGTGAGAGGGCGCGCGTGAGAGGGCGCGCGTGAGAGGGCGCGCGTGAGAGGGCGCGCGTGAGAGGGCGACCGTGAGAGGGCGCGCGAGAGGGCGCGCGTGAGAGGGCGCGCGTGAGAGGGCGCGCGTGAGAGTGCGTGCGTGAGAGTGCGCGCGTGAGAGGGCGCGCGTGAGAGTGAGCGCGAGAATGAGCGCGAGAGTGAGCCCGTGAGAGTGAGCCCGTGAGAGTGAGCGCGTGAGAGTGAGTGCAAGAGAGTGAGCGTGAGAGGGAGCGGGAGTGCGAGCGAGATTGCGCATGTGAGAGTGAGCAAGTGAGAGTGAGCGTGTGAGAGTGAGCGTGAGAGTGTGAGCGAGATTGCGCTCGTGAGAGTGCAAGCGTGAGAGTGCAAGCGTGAGAGTGCGTGCGTGAGAGTGAGCGCGAGAGTGAGCCCGTGAGAGTGAGCCCGTGACAGTGCGCGCGTGACAGTGCGCGCGTGACAGTGCGCGCGTGACAGTGCGCGCGTGACAGTGCGCGCGTGACAGTGCGCGCGTGACAGTGCGCGCGTGACAGTGCGCGCGTGACAGTGCGCGCGTGACAGTGCGCGCGTGACAGTGCGCGCGTGACAGTGCGCGCGTGACAGTGCGCGCGTGACAGTGCGCGCGTGACAGTGCGCGCGTGACAGTGCGCGCGTGACAGTGCGCGCGTGACAGTGCGCGCGTGACAGTGCGCGCGTGAGAGGGCGCGCGTGAGAGCGCGCGCGTGAGAGCGCGCGCGTGAGAGGGCGCGCGTGAGAGGGCGCGCGTGAGAGGGCGCGCGTGACAGTGCGCGCGTGACAGTGCACGCGTGACAGTGCACGCGTGAGAGGGCGCGCGTGAGAGGGCGCGCGTGAGAGGGCGCGCGTGACAGTGCGCGCGTGAGAGGGCGCGCGTGAGAGGGCGCGCGTGAGAGTGCGCGCGTGAGAGTGCGCGCGTGAGAGTGAGCGCGAGAATGAGCGCGAGAGTGAGCCTGTGAGAGTGAGCCCGTGAGAGTGAGCGCGTGACAGTGCGCGCGTGACAGTGCGCGCGTGACAGTGCGCGCGTGACAGTGCGCGCGTGAGAGGGCGCGCGTGAGAGGGCGCGCGTGAGAGGGCGACCGTGAGAGGGCGCGCGAGAGGGCGCGCGTGAGAGGGCGCGCGTGAGAGGGCGCGCGTGAGAGTGCGTGCGTGAGAGTGCGCGCGTGAGAGGGCGCGCGTGAGAGTGAGCGCGAGAATGAGCGCGAGAGTGAGCCCGTGAGAGTGAGCCCGTGAGAGTGAGCGCGTGAGAGTGAGTGCAAGAGAGTGAGCGTGAGAGGGAGCGGGAGTGCGAGCGAGATTGCGCATGTGAGAGTGAGCAAGTGAGAGTGAGCGTGTGAGAGTGAGCGTGAGAGTGTGAGCGAGATTGCGCTCGTGAGAGTGCAAGCGTGAGAGTGCAAGCGTGAGAGTGCGTGCGTGAGAGTGAGCGCGAGAGTGAGCCCGTGAGAGTGAGCCCGTGACAGTGCGCGCGTGACAGTGCGCGCGTGACAGTGCGCGCGTGACAGTGCGCGCGTGACAGTGCGCGCGTGACAGTGCGCGCGTGACAGTGCGCGCGTGACAGTGCGCGCGTGACAGTGCGCGCGTGACAGTGCGCGCGTGACAGTGCGCGCGTGACAGTGCGCGCGTGACAGTGCGCGCGTGACAGTGCGCGCGTGACAGTGCGCGCGTGACAGTGCGCGCGTGACAGTGCGCGCGTGACAGTGCGCGCGTGACAGTGCGCGCGTGAGAGGGCGCGCGTGAGAGGGCGCGCGTGAGAGGGCGCGCGTGAGAGGGCGCGCGTGAGAGGGCGCCGTGAGAGGGCGCGCGTGAGAGGGCGCGCGTGAGAGGGCGCGCGTGAGAGGGCGCGCGTGAGAGGGCGCGCGTGAGAGGGCGCGCGTGAGAGGGCGCACGTGAGAGTGCGCGCGTGAGAGTGCGCGCGTGAGAGTGCGCGCGTGAGAGTGCGCGCGTGAGAGGGCGCGCGTGAGAGGGCGCGCGTGAGAGGGCGCGCGTGAGAGGGCGCGCGTGAGAGGGCGCGCGTGAGAGGGCGCGCGTGAGAGTGCGCGCGTGAGAGTGAGCGCGAGAATGAGCGCGAGAGTGAGCCCGTGAGAGTGAGCCCGTGAGAGTGAGCGCGTGAGAGTGAGTGCAAGAGAGTGAGCGTGAGAGGGAGCGGGAGTGCGAGCGAGATTGCGCATGTGAGAGTGAGCAAGTGAGAGTGAGCGTGTGAGAGTGAGCGTGAGAGTGTGAGCGAGATTGCGCTCGTGAGAGTGCAAGTGTGAGAGTGCAAGCGTGAGAGTGCAAGCGTTAGAGTGCAAGCCTGAGAGTGCGAGCGCGTCAGAGTGAGCGCGCCAGAGTGAACGCGCCAGAGTGAGCGCGTGAGAGTGAGCGCGTGTGAGTGAGCGCGTGAGAGTGAGCGCGTGAGAGTGAACGCGCGAGAGTGAGCGCGTCAGAGTGATCGCGTCAGAGTGAGCGTGCGAGAGTGAGCGCGTCAGAGTGAGCGCGTCAGAGTGAGCGCGTCAGAGTGAGTGTGCGAGAGTGAGCGCGTCAGAGTGAGCGTTTGAGAGTGAGCGCATGAGAGTGAGCGCGTGAGAGTGAGCGCGTCAGAGCGAGCGCGTGAGAGCGAGCGCGTGAGAGCGAGCGCGTGAGAGCGAGCGCGAGAGTGTCTGCGCGAGAGTGTCCGCGCGGGAGTGTCCGCGCGGGAGTGTCCGCGCGGGAGTGACCGCGCGGGAGTGTCCGCACGGGAGTGTCCGCGCGGGAGTGAGCGCGCGGGAGTGGGAGTGAGCGCGCGGGAGTGAGCGCGCGGGAGTGTCCGCGCGGGAGTGTCCGCGCGGGAGTGTCCGCGCGGGAGTGAGCGCGTGGGAGTGAGCGCGCGGGAGTGAGCGCGAGGGAGTGAGCGCGAGGGAGTGCGCGCGCGAGAGTGCGCATGAGAGAGTGCGCGCGTCAGAGTGCACACGTCAGAGTGAGCGCGTGAGAGTGAGCGCGTGAGAGTGAGCGCGTGAGAGTGAACGCGTGAGAGTGAACGCGTGAGAGTGAGCGCGTGAGAGTGAGCGCGTGAGAGTGAGCGCGGTAATGAGCGCATGAGAGTGAGTGCATGAGGGTGAGAGTGAGCGGGAGTGCAAGCGAGAATGCGCGTGAGAGTGAGCGAGATT
>NW_027595017.1:0-5311 GCF_964213995.1 Mustelus asterias | reverse complement strand
GGGCAGAGTAGGTTTTAAGGAGAAGCAAAAAGGAGGAACAAAGGAACAGGAAGAGGCCATTCAGCCCAAAGAGCCTGTTCTGCTTTTAGGATCAGGGCTGACCTGCAACTTAATTTGCCAACCATATATCCTTCATAACTGTGGCAGGCAGTGGCATTTTGCTGGACGACTAATCCAGAGACACCGGGGGTTAAATCTCACCATTGCGGTGGCGGATCTATCGCCTCTCAACCTATACCTGTGACCTCTTGTTCCAGATTGCCCCACACAGGGGAGACATTTGGTCTACATTAACTTTATCAATCCCTTTCAAAATTTTATATACCTCGATCAGATCCCCTCTCATCCTTCTGAACTCCAGTGAGTATAAGCCCAAACTGTTTAATCGTTGTTCATACGTTAACCTTTTCATCCCCAGAATCGATCAAATCCAGAGTTGGATTTACAGCACAGGAACCTGCTGTTCAGTGACAGTGTTTAATGTGATACGATGGGTACGCAGACACACAGTACACTTACCTCCGGAAGCTGAGACAACAGGTTGGCCTTTACTGCCAGAGAGTCATCGATTGATTCAAAGAAACTGCGCTCCACCACATCAAAGGCCTGTGGAGGAGAAAACAAACAGTCCTCAGGCTGTGTGGGTCACCCCTCCCCTGCCCACTCCAGCCCCGGGCCGTCCCTCCCCCACCCACCCGCAGCCCCGGGCCACCCCTCCCCCGCCCACTCCTGCCCCGGGCCGTCCCTCCGCCACCCACTCCAGCACCGGGCCGTCCCTCCCTCGCCCACTCCAGCCCCGGACGGTCCCTCCCTCGCCCACTGCAGCCCGGGCGGTCCCTCCCTCGCCCACTGCAGCCCGGGCGGTCCCTCCCCCGCCCACTGCAGCCCCGGGCGGTCCCTCCCTCGCCCACTCCAGCCCCGGGCGGTCCCTCCCCCGCCCACTCCAGCCCCGGGCGGTCCCTCCCCCGCCCACTCCAGCCCCGGGCGGTCCCTCCCTCGCCCACTGCAGCCCCGGGTGGTCCCTCCCCCGCCCACTCCAGCCCCGGGCGGTCCCTCCCTCGCCCACTGCAGCCCGGGCGGTCCCTCCCCCGCCCACTGCAGCCCCGGGTGGTCCCTCCCTCGCCCACTGCAGCCCGGGCGGTTCCTCCCTCGCCCACTGCAGCCCCGGGCGGTCCCTCCCCCGCCGACTCCAGCCCCGGGTGGTCCCTCCCTCGCCCACTCCAGCCCCGGTGGTCCCTCCCTCGCCCACTGCAGCCCGGGCGGTCCCTCCCTCGCCCACTGCAGCCCCGGGCGGTCCCTCCCCCGCCCACTCCAGCCCCGGGCGGTCCCTCCCTCGCCCACTGCAGCCCCGGGTGGTCCCTCCCTCGCCCACTGCAGCCCGGGCGGTCTCTCCCTCGCCCACTGCAGCCCGGGCGGTCCCTCCCCCGCCCACTCCAGCCCCGGGCGGTCCCTCCCTCGCCCACTGCAGCCCCGGGTGGTCCCTCCCCCACCCACTGCAGCCCCGGGTGGTCCCTCCCTCGCCCACTGCAGCCCCGGGTGGTCCCTCCCTCGCCCACTCCAGCCCGGGCAGTCCCTCCCTCGCCCACTCCAGCCCCGCGCGGTCCCTCCCTCGCCCACTCCAGCCCGGGCGGTCCCTCCCTCGCCCACTCCAGCCCCGGGCGGTCCCTCCCTCGCCCACTCCAGCCCGGGTGGTCCCTCCCTCGCCCACTTGCTGCAATCCTGCTGGCCGCGTGAATCCCATTTGACGTGAAGTTGGCACAGATTTCACCATCTGGTCAGGAACAAGATGTCAAATGCAAAACTCTGTATCTAACCCCGTGCTGTACCTGTCCTGGGAGTGTTTGATGGGGACAGTGTAGAGGGAGCTTTACTCTGTATCTAACCCCGTGCTGTACCTGTCCTGGGAGTGTTTGATGGGGACAGTGTAGAGGGAGCTTTACTCTGTATCTAACCCCGTGCTGTACCTGTCCTGGGAGTGTTTGATGGGGATATTTCACCACTCCCTGTTCTCCTGAAGTTATCCTCCTTACTGTTTAACTCCATGTCTTTGTTAAATATAAATCAGTCCCCTCCGAAGACCAGGTTTGATGGAAACCCTCAGCCTCCTCTCGCACCCGGGCAGGTTTAATTTAAAGCCACTCCCCCCACCCCGTGACCAATGAATTTGCCCCCTTGTCTCGGCTCCCCTGACGTTGCGAAGGAATCAGCGATTGTGATTGGTTCAATACCTGCAGCAGCACCTTGCGGACGTCAGCGTCAGTGTGATTGACAGTCAGCTGTCCCAGCAACAGCTCAGCTGTCAGCCTCTGCGTCACAAACTTGGAGACGCGGCTCCCATCGTACCCATTGAAGACACCATAGAGGTAGCACTCATCCTCACTGCAGGGAGAAAGTAGATCGAAATCAGCTCAAGGAGGTTTGGTTGGGAGTAAATCCGGGGAAACTGCTTCCGGAGCAAGGAATGCCGCTAACCGGACCCTATGCTGGATCCCTCTTCCATTCGCACAGACTCAAATCAATGATCAATGCGAGGAAGGGTCAACTTGACAGGAACCAGGGCGAGGGCAGCTAATCATCAGGGATATTAATCGTTTTTTGATTTATTATTGTCACATGTATTAACATAGTGAAAAGTGTTGTTTCTTGCGCGCTATACAGACAAAGCAAACCGTTCATAGAGAAGGAAAGGAGAGGGTGCAGAATGTAGTGTTACAGTCATAGCTAGGGTGTAGAGAAAGATCAACTTAATGTGAGGTAGGTCCATTCAAAAGTCCGACAGCAGCAGGGAAGAAGCTGTTCTTGAGTCGGTTGGTACGTGACCTCAGACTTTTGTATCTTTTTCCAGATGGAAGAAGGTGGAAGAGAGAATATCTGGGGTGCGTGGAGTCCTTAAATTATGCTGGCTGCTTTGCCGAGGCAGCGGGAAGTGTAGACAGAGTCAATGGATGGGAGGCTGGTTTGCATGATGGATTGGGCTACATTCACAACTTTTTGTAGTTTCTTGTGGCCTTGGGCAGAGCAGGAGCCATACCAAGCTGTGATACAACCAGAAAGAATGCTTTCTGTGGTGCATCTGTAAAGGTTGGTGAGAGTCGTAGCTGAGATGCCAAATTTCCTTAGTCTTCTGAGAAAGTAGAGGCGTTGGTGGGGCTTTCTTAACTATAGTGTCAGCATGGGGGGGACCAGGACAGGTTGTTGGTGATCTGGACACCTAAAAACTTGAAGATCTCGAACCTTTCTACTTCGTCCCCGTTGATGTAGACAGGGTGTACGCTTCCTGAAGTCAGTGACTATCTCCTTCGTTTTGCTGACATTGAGAGAGAGATTATTGCTGCCGCACCAGTTCACCAGATTCTCTATCTCTTTCCCGTACTCTGTCTCGTCATTGTTTGAGATCCGACCCACTACGGTGGTGTCATCAGCAAACTTGAAAATCGAGTTGGAAGGGAATGTGGCCATGAAGGCAAGGGGAAGAGGTGTACCAAGCTCTGGAGAGGGCTGATTACAGTGAAATACGAACAATCATTAGCCCCTCAGATGGGGCAGATTTGGACGCACTGGGGCAGGGGGCACACGTCCAACAGACACTGCAACATCAGCACAGGCCGTTCATCCACCTCGGCTGAACAAACATGCATCACAGATGTATGCTGGAGTGGGAGGGATTGTTATTCATCCATCAGCGAGGGTTCCTGGCCTGACACTACGGGCAGCGGAGTGGAGAGATGCTCTCATTCAATCAAAGCGGGTCTATGATGAGTGTCGGAGACGTCCCCTGGTTGGGGATGGGCATTGTTCATCAATGAGCAAGAGCGGTGAGGCAGCAGTGCTAACCACGGTGGCACAGTGGTTAGCACTGCTGCCTCACAGCGCCAGGGACTCGGGTTCAATTCCTGGCTTGTGTCACTGTCTGTGTGGAGTTTGCACTTTCTCCCCGTGTCTGCGTGGGTTTCCTCGAGGTGCTCAGGTTTCCTCCCACAGTCCAAAGATTAGGTGGATTGGCCGTGCTAAATTGCCTCTTAGCGTCCGGGGGACTAGCTAGGGTAAATGCATGGGGTAATGATAGGGCGCTGGGTGGGATTGTGGTCAGTGCAGACTTGATGGGCCGAATGGCCTCCTCCTGTACCGCATGATTCTTTGACAACAACCCCACTCAGAGCCTGTTCCCATAACCCCACATTTACCGCGCTAGTCCCCCTGACACGAAGGGAAAATTTAGCATGGCCAATCAATCTAACCTGTACATCTTTTGGAGTGTGGGAGGAAACCGGAGCACCCAGAGGAAACCCACGCAGACATGGGCAGAACTCTGCACAGACAGTGACCCAAGCCGGGAATCGAACCTGGCTCCCTGGTGCTGTGAGGCAGCAGTGCTGACCACTGTGCCACTCCAGTCAGTGCATCTCCTGGAGCTGGGATAGGAATTTCTCTGAATTCTTCCTCTAAGTTGGCCCCGGGGATTTTTTGTGATTTTACATTTAACATCCATACCTTGTGCTGAGAGACAGATGGGAAGAGTGGGTCAGTCGATGGAAAATGATGGGCCAGCTGGTTAGTTCCTACTCTTCCTGCACGTTGAAACTTACACCAGGCATCAAACTCAATGATCGCACACAGCGGGGGAGGCAGTGACAGCGTGGGAATGTCACTGGGTGAACAATCCAGGACCCAGGCTCTGGGGACACAGGTTCAAATCCCAAAATGGCAGTTGCTAGAATTTAAATTCAATCAAATCCTGGAATTGAAAACCAGTCTCAGTAACGGTGATTGTTCCATTGTCATAAAAACCCATCTGGGTTACGAATGTCCTTTAGGGAAGGAAATCTACCGTTCTTACCCGGTCTGGCCTACGTGTGACTCCAGAGCCACAGAAATGCCCTGTCCTCTGAAATGGTCAAGCAAGCCACTCAGTTCAAGGGCAATTAACGATGGGCAATAAATGTTGGCCTTGCTAATGAAGGGGGATTGGATAGACTGGGGCTGTTTTCCTTGGAGCAGAGGAGACTGAGGGGGGATGTGATTGAGATGTATAAAATTATGAGGGGCATAGAGTAGACAGGAAGAAACTTCTCCCCTTGTTGGTGAGGTGGAGTGTCTTGAGCTACAAGAAGATATGGACAGAATGGTCAAATGGGCAGATAAGTGGCAGATGGAATTTAACCCTGAAAAGTGTGAAGTGATACACTTTGGAAGGAGTAATTTGACAAGAAAGTGCTCAATGAATGGCAGGATACTAGGATGTTCTGTGAAACAAAGGAACCTTGGCACGTTTGTCCACAGATCTCCGAAAGCAGAAGGGTGGTGGAAAAGA
>NW_027595016.1:0-5618 GCF_964213995.1 Mustelus asterias | reverse complement strand
CGCACTTAGAAATAGTAAGAAGATTTGCTGAGAAACAGTTTGAAAGAAGCGATTCTATTCTGAACAGCAGAGGATGTGCAATGGTGCCTCGAGATTTCATCTCTGCCCAATGAACAGAAAACCTAATCCCTTACTTACAGCAAAGATTGTGAGAGACATCCGGGGGGAGATGGGCTGAGTGGGCAGACAATTCGGGGGCAGAGGGAAGAGAGTTCCGTTTCTTTTGCACTTTATAAATGAATGGTTTCTGGTCCTGCCAGATTTTTTGTCAGTTTGTTGCAGTGCAATGTAAGGCTGCCGACTGGCTGAATTTATAAGTTTTAAGCTTCAGGCCTCAAATTTGTATCAAATTTCTTGAAAAGAGAAATCATTCACATAATTGAAAAGAAAGCAGAGATTTGCGATTCACTGTTGTGCCTCAGGAATGTTCTCTGACCTGATAAGCAATTGACATGTACTTTCTCTCTCCCCTCCCTCGCCCGCACACAATTCCTCCCTCCTCTCTTTGCCTTGCTCCCTTACCCTCCTGCATTCTTCTACTTCCTTCCCCTCGTTCCCTCTTTCCCGGTCCCTCTGCTCTCCCCTCTCTCCCCCCCCTTTCCCTCCTCTCTCTCACCCTTTCCCTCCCCTCTCTCCACTCCTCCACTTCCCCTTTCTCCCTCTCCCTCTTTCTGCCCCCCTCTCGCTCCCCTCTTTCTGCCCTCCTCTCGCTCCCCTCTTTCTGCCCCCCTCTCGCTCCCCTCTTTCTGCCCCCCTCTCGCTCCCCTCTTTCTGCCCCCCTCTCGCTCCCCTCTTTCTGCCCCCCTCTCGCTCCCCTCTTTCTGCCCCCCTCTCGCTCCCCTCTTTCTGCCCCCCTCTCGCTCCCCTCTTTCTGCCCCCCTCTCGCTCCCCTCTTTCTGCCCCCCTCTCGCTCCCCTCTTTCTGCCCCCCTCTCGCTCCCCTCTTTCTGCCCCCCTCTCGCTCCCCTCTTTCTGCCCCCCTCTCGCTCCCCTCTTTCTGCCCCCCTCTCGCTCCCCTCTTTCTGCCCCCCTCTCGCTCCCCTCTTTCTGCCCCCCTCTCGCTCCCCTCTTTCTGCCCCCCTCTCGCTCCCCTCTTTCTGCCCCCCTCTCGCTCCCCTCTTTCTGCCCCCCTCTCGCTCCCCTCTTTCTGCCCCCCTCTCGCTCCCCTCTTTCTGCCCCCCTCTCGCTCCCCTCTTTCTGCCCCCCTCTCGCTCCCCTCTTTCTGCCCCCCTCTCGCTCCCCTCTTTCTGCCCCCCTCTCGCTCCCCTCTTTCTGCCCCCCTCTCGCTCCCCTCTTTCTGCCCCCCTCTCGCTCCCCTCTTTCTGCCCCCCTCTCGCTCCCCTCTTTCTGCCCCCCTCTCGCTCCCCTCTTTCTGCCCCCCTCTCGCTCCCCTCTTTCTGCCCCCCTCTCGCTCCCCTCTTTCTGCCCCCCTCTCGCTCCCCTCTTTCTGCCCCCCTCTCGCTCCCCTCTTTCTGCCCCCCTCTCGCTCCCCTCTTTCTGCCCCCCTCTCGCTCCCCTCTTTCTGCCCCCCTCTCGCTCCCCTCTTTCTGCCCCCCTCTCGCTCCCCTCTTTCTGCCCCCCTCTCGCTCCCCTCTTTCTGCCCCCCTCTCGCTCCCCTCTTTCTGCCCCCCTCTCGCTCCCCTCCCTGCCCCCCCTCTCGCTCCCCTCCCTGCCCCCCTCTCGCTCCCCTCCCTGCCCCCCTCTCGCTCCCCTCCCTGCCCCCCTCTCGCTCCCCTCCCTGCCCCCCTCTCGCTCCCCTCCCTGCCCCCCTCTCGCTCCCCTCCCTGCCCCCCTCTCGCTCCCCTCCCTGCCCCCCTCTCGCTCCCCTCCCTGCCCCCCTCTCGCTCCCCTCCCTGCCCCCCTCTCGCTCCCCTCCCTGCCCCCCTCTCGCTCCCCTCCCTGCCCCCCTCTCGCTCCCCTCCCTGCCCCCCTCTCGCTCCCCTCCCTGCCCCCCTCTCGCTCCCCTCCCTGCCCCCCTCTCGCTCCCCTCCCTGCCCCCCTCTCGCTCCCCTCCCTGCCCCCCTCTCGCTCCCCTCCCTGCCCCCCTCTCGCTCCCCTCCCTGCCCCCCTCTCGCTCCCCTCCCTGCCCCCCTCTCGCTCCCCTCCCTGCCCCCCTCTCGCTCCCCTCCCTGCCCCCCTCTCGCTCCCCTCCCTGCCCCCCTCTCGCTCCCCTCCCTGCCCCCCTCTCGCTCCCCTCCCTGCCCCCCTCTCGCTCCCCTCCCTGCCCCCCTCTCGCTCCCCTCCCTGCCCCCCTCTCGCTCCCCTCCCTGCCCCCCTCTCGCTCCCCTCCCTGCCCCCCTCTCGCTCCCCTCCCTGCCCCCCTCTCGCTCCCCTCCCTGCCCCCCTCTCGCTCCCCTCCCTGCCCCCCTCTCGCTCCCCTCCCTGCCCCCCTCTCGCTCCCCTCCCTGCCCCCCTCTCGCTCCCCTCCCTGCCCCCCTCTCGCTCCCCTCCCTGCCCCCCTCTCGCTCCCCTCCCTGCCCCCCTCTCGCTCCCCTCCCTGCCCCCTCTCGCTCCCCTCCCTGCCCCCCTCTCGCTCCCCTCCCTGCCCCCCTCTCGCTCCCCTCCCTGCCCCCCTCTCGCTCCCCTCCCTGCCCCCCTCTCGCTCCCCTCCCTGCCCCCCTCTCGCTCCCCTCCCTGCCCCCCTCTCGCTCCCCTCCCTGCCCCCCTCTCGCTCCCCTCCCTGCCCCCCTCTCGCTCCCCTCCCTGCCCCCCTCTCGCTCCCCTCCCTGCCCCCCTCTCGCTCCCCTCCCTGCCCCCCTCTCGCTCCCCTCCCTGCCCCCCTCTCGCTCCCCTCCCTGCCCCCCTCTCGCTCCCCTCCCTGCCCCCCTCTCGCTCCCCTCCCTGCCCCCCTCTCGCTCCCCTCCCTGCCCCCCTCTCGCTCCCCTCCCTGCCCCCCTCTCGCTCCCCTCCCTGCCCCCCTCTCGCTCCCCTCCCTGCCCCCCTCTCGCTCCCCTCCCTGCCCCCCTCTCGCTCCCCTCCCTGCCCCCCTCTCGCTCCCCTCCCTGCCCCCCTCTCGCTCCCCTCCCTGCCCCCCTCTCGCTCCCCTCCCTGCCCCCCTCTCGCTCCCCTCCCTGCCCCCCTCTCGCTCCCCTCCCTGCCCCCCTCTCGCTCCCCTCCCTGCCCCCCTCTCGCTCCCCTCCCTGCCCCCCTCTCGCTCCCCTCCCTGCCCCCCTCTCGCTCCCCTCCCTGCCCCCCCCTCGCTCCCCTCCCTGCCCCCCCCTCGCTCCCCTCCCTGCCCCCCCTCGCTCCCCTCCCTGCCCCCCCCTCGCTCCCCTCCCTGCCCCCCCCTCGCTCCCCTCCCTGCCCCCCCCTCGCTCCCCTCCCTGCCCCCCCCTCGCTCCCCTCCCTGCCCCCCTCTCTGTCCTTCCTCCCGCCACACCACATTCAGGAACACAAAGTACTTTTGACTGGAACCCCTTTGCAGAATACAGTGGAGGAACTCTTCAGTTTGTTAAATTTCCTCGAGCCTGTTCACTTTCCGTCTGAGTCCACCTTCATGGAGGAGTTTGGAGACCTGAAGACTGATGAGCAGGTATGTGAGATGTGTTTTGGTTATTGTTCACCATTATTCTCCTCGGAGAAGCACAGGAACAAGAATATTTGCCTCAGCCCCCTGCTATTTTGTTGGAAGAGTGCTGCTCTGTTTCTGAAACTGATCTTCTTGCCTTATTTCTGTCACCTTCAATCCTCTGACACAACAAAAATCAATCAATCTTGTTGAAATTTTCAATTGACCCCAGCCTTAACAGCTTTCTGTGGAGAGTTCCAGAGTTCCTCTACTATTTGTGTGAAGAAGGACTTCCTAACATCACCCCTGAGTGACCTATTAATGTTCATCGTATCCCCTGCTGATGCAAGATGGCTGCTGATGCTTCTCTGCACTTGACCTCACATGGATTGAAAACCATTGGCTGGATGCATCGACAGCAAATGCAGCCTGGTCAAAACCGTTGGAAAAATACCACACATCTCCATGATTGTTGTTAGCAAAACCGCGCATCTTACAGACAGTATAAGAGAAAACAATGAATTGCGTTTAGTTTATATTTTAAAAAAACAGGCAGTGGAGAGAAGAGCAAAATATTTCTGCTATTCATAGAATCCCTACAGTGCAGAAGGAGGCCATTCGGCCCATCGAGCCTGCACCGACAACAATCCCACCCAGGCTCTATCCCCATAACACCATGTATTTGCCCTGCTAATCCCTCTGACAATAAGGGGCAATTTTGCATGGTCAATCAACCTAAGCTACACATCTTTGGAGTGTGGGAGGAAACCCACGCAGACACGGGGAGAACGTGCAAACTCCACACAAGGTCGGATGAATGAGCTGCCGGATCAATACAACATTGAGGTTGGGGGAATGAGTAAAATTCTGATCTAACTCCTATATCTACCATGGTAGAGAAATAAAAAAAAAAACAAAATGCTGGAAATACTCAGGTTAGGCAGCATACATGGAGTGAAACAGAGTTTACGGTTCAGGTCGACATTCTTTAATCTGAACTGAGGAAAGGTAGAAGTGTAATAGGTTTTAAGCAAATTAATTAACTCAAATTTCACGAGCTTCTTTAGGCATAACTGCTAAAAATCTGTGCTGGCTCTTTGATTGGCTTATATTTGCCTAAATATTAAGACGCTCTGTCCTTAATAACTACATTCTAATAATTTCCTCAAGTAAATGGGCATTATTAGAGTTTGGTTAGGTCCTTGTAATGAGTGATTGGACTGGAACTGCTCCTCTGAGGCAGGCGCTGTAATCTAAATTGTGAACCAGGGCAATCTGCAGTTCTCCAGCTGTTGATTGACAAACAAACTCATTTAGTATGAGCTGAAAGATCTCTCAGGCCTAGAGACTAGTTTTCCTTTAACAGCATTGTCCTGGTTGGGCAGATAGTAGGAGCCTTGTGCGTATGAGTAAGCTGCATGGCTTTCAGCTGACTAAACTTTAGCAGTGCTGTGTGCACACCTGAAAGCTCTAACACTTGATATTTACCAACCTGTCGCCCAGTTCTTTGACTTTACATCATTTAAGCTGTCACTGCAATACTGAGGGAGGTGTTTTCTTCGAATGGGATTGTTAACTGAGGCGCTGCTTGAATTCTCAGGTCAATTTAAAAGATCCCATCGCTCAATTCAAAGAAGAACAAAAATTCTCTCAACATCCATGCCAACAACACCAGAGTATCTCTGTGCAACTTAAGGGACCAAGCTGATTTGTCTGCTTTAATTGAGAACATAAATGCTTTGAGATGTTTTGGGAAAATTATTTAGTGTCTCAAGCCCCTAGTCAGCTTGGTATTGTAAACAAAGTTGCATCGCTCATTGCAATGATAAAGAACTTGGCTTCTGGTTTCATTGAAAATTTTGTGCTGATGGCACATCTCAGAGTGTTAGATGGCTGTTCCGAGTTCTTATCCATGCTCTTTTGTGTTAGTGCAGATCCAAAATGCGAGATGCTAAGTTCAGTATGTTTGCATGCATCTTGACAATCAAATGATTCTGGTAATGATCTCTCTCCTTTCCTTTTCCTCCAAAGTATTGAATACATTGATTTACATCTTGTTCCTCCTATGTTGAAATCAAGATTTATTGCACATTCTATCTCCTGTTTTTCCC
>NW_027595015.1:5000-6000 GCF_964213995.1 Mustelus asterias | reverse complement strand
TAACCCCGTGCTGTACCTGTCCTGGGAGTGTTTGATGGGGGACAGTGTAACGGGAGCTGTACTCTGTATCTAACTCCGTGCTGTACCTGTCCTGGGAGTGTTTGATGGGGGACAGTGTAGAGGGAGCTTTACTCTGTATCTAACCCCGTGCTGTACCTGTCCTGGGAGTGTTTGATGGGGGACAGTGTAGAGGGAGCTTCACTCAGTATCTAACCCCGTGCTGTACCTGTCCTGGGAGTGTTTGATGGGGGACAGTGTAGAGGGAGCTTTACTCTGTATCTAACCCCGTGCTGTACCTGTCCTGGGAGTGTTTGATGGGGGACAGTGTAGAGGGAGCTTCACTCTGTATCTAACCCCGTGCTGTACCTGTCCTGGGAGTGTTTGATGGGGGACAGTGTAGAGGGAGCTTTACTCTGTATCTAACCCCGTGCTGTACCTGTCCTGGGAGTGTTTGATGGGGGACAGTGGAGAGGGAGCTTTACTCTGTATCTAACCCCGTGCTGTACCTGTCCTGGGAGTGTTTGATGGGGGACAGTGGAGAGGGAGCTTTACTCTGTATCTAACCCCGTGCTGTACCTGTCCTGGGAGTGTTTGATGGGGGACAGTGTAGAGGGAGCTTTACTCTGTATCTAACCCCGTGCTGTACCTGTCCTGGGAGTGTTTGATGGGGACAGTGTAGAGGGAGCTTTACTCTGTATCTAACCCCATGCTGTACCTGTCCTGGGCGTGTTTGATGGGGGACAGTGTAGAGGGAGCTTTACTCTGTATCTAACCCCGTGCTGTACCTGTCCTGGGAGTGTTTGATGGGGGACAGTGGAGAGGGAGCTTTACTCTGTATCTAACCCCGTGCTGTACCTGTCCTGGGAGTGTTTGATGGGGGACAGTGTAGAGGGAGCTTTACTCTGTATCTAACCCCGTGCTGTACCTGTCCTGGGAGTGTTTGATGGGGACAGTGTAGAGGGAGCTTTACTCTGTATCTAACCCCATGCTGTACCTGTCC
>NW_027595014.1:5000-6000 GCF_964213995.1 Mustelus asterias | reverse complement strand
CTTACTTACACAACGCTGCTGCGGACCTGCCTCAGACGTGGGGAATGAGGGAACGGGTATCCCAGTTTATCCCGGGTATCCACAGAGAGTGGCAGTGTGATAAACAGCACAGATTAAAATCTAGACAGCCGGTGGGCGGAACAGTGGTTCACACTGCCACCTCATCGCACCAGGGACCCGGGTTCAATTCCAGCCTTGGGTCACTGTCTGTGCAGAGTCTGCACTTTCTCTCCCCCGTGTCTGCGTGGATTTCCTCCGGGTGCTCCAGTTTCCTCCCACCATCCAAAGATGTGCAGGTTAGGGTGGATTGGCCGTGCTAAATTGTCCCTTAGTGTCCAAAGATGTGCAGGTTAGGGTGGATTGGCCGTGCTAAATTGTCCCTTAGTGTCCAAAGATGTGCGGGTTAGGTGGATTGGCCATGCTAAATTGTCCCTTAGTGTCCAAAGATGTGCGGGTTAGGTGGATTGGCCATGCTAAATTGTCCCTTAGTGTCCAAAGATGTGCGGGTTAGGTGGATTGGCCATGCCAAATTGTCCCTTAGTGTCCAAAGATGTGTAGGTTAGGGGGATTGGTCATGCTAAATTGTCCCTTAGTGTCCAAAGATGTGTAGGTTAGGTGGATTGGCCATGCTAAATTGCCCCTTAGTGTCAGCTGGGGTAAGTGTATGGGGTTGTGGTCACTGCAGACTCATAGAACAGTGCAGTACAGAACAGGCCCTTCGGCCCTTAATGCTGTGCCGAGCTTTGTCCGAAACCAAGACCAAGCTATCCCACTCCCTATCATCCTGGTGTGCTCCATGTGCCTATCCTCGATGGGCCAAATTGCCTCCTTCTGCACTGTCGGGTTCTGTGGAAATCTGCCGCTCTAACCCGGTCTGGCCTCCAAACCCCCTCCCCACACACACACACACCCTCCCCACACACACACACACACACCCCCACACACACCTCCCCACACACACCTCCCCACACACACACCCTCCCCACACACACACCCTCCC
>NW_027595013.1:0-6000 GCF_964213995.1 Mustelus asterias | reverse complement strand
TGAGAGAGAGAGGGTGGGATTGAGAGACAGAGAGAGAGAGGGTGGGATTGTGGGAGAGAGAGAAAGGGAGGGTGGGATTGGGAGACAGAGAGAGAGAGAGAGGGTGGGATTGTGAGACAGAGAGAGAGAGAGGGATTGTGAGAGAGAGAGAGAGAGGGATTGTGAGAGAGAGAGAGAGAGGGAGGGATTGTGAGAGAGAGAGAGAGAGAGAGGGATTGTGTGTGAGAGAGAGGGTGGGATTGAGAGACAGAGAGAAAGAGGGTGGGATTGTGGGAGAGACAAAGGGAGGGTGGGATTGTGAGACAGAGAGAGAGAGAGAGAGGGATTGTGAGAGAGAGAGAGGGTGGGATTGTGAGACAGAGAGAGAGAGAGAGAGAGGGTGGGATTGAGAGAGAGAAAGAGAGAGGGTGGGATTGAGAGAATGAGAGAGAGAGAGGGTGAGATTGTGGGGAATGAGAGAGAGAGGGTGGGATTGTGAGACAGAGAGAGAGAGAGAGGGTGGGATTGTGAGACAGAGAGGGTGGGATTGTGAGGACACAGAGAGAAGAGAGAGGGATTGTGAGAGAGAGAGAGAGGGAGGGATTGTGAGACAGAGAGAGAGAGGAATTGTGAGAGAGAGAGGGAGGGATTGTGAGACAGAGAGAGAGAGGGTGGGATTGTGAGAGAGAGGGAGGGTGGGATTGTGAGAGAGAGGGAGGGTGGGATTGTGTGTGAGAGAGAGAGGGAGGGTGGGATTGAGAGACAGAGAGAGAGGGAGAGAGAGGGGGATTGTGAGAGAAAGAGAGAGGGTGGGATTGTGTGTGAGAGAGAGAGAGAGGGTGGGATTGAGAGACAGAGAGAGAGGGGTGGGATTGTGGGAGAGAGAGAAAGGGAGGGTGGGATTGGGAGACACAGAGAGAGAGAGGGTGGGATTGTGAGACAGAGAGAGAGAGAGAGGGATTATGAGAGAGAGAGAGAGGGATTGTGAGAGAGAGAGAGAGAGGGAGGGATTGTGTGAGAGAGAGAGAGAGAGAGAGGGATTGTGAGAGAGAGGGTGGGATTGAGAGACAGAGAGAGAGAGGGTGGGATTGTGGGAGAGAGAGAAAGGGAGGGTGGGATTGGGAGACAGAGAGAGAGAGAGAGGGTGGGATTGTGAGACAGAGAGAGAGAGAGGGATTGTGAGAGAGAGAGAGAGAGGGATGTGAGAGAGAGAGAGAGAGGGAGGGATTGTGAGAGAGAGAGAGAGAGAGAGAGGGATTGTGTGTGAGAGAGAGGGTGGGATTGAGAGACAGAGAGAAAGAGGGTGGGATTGTGGGAGAGACAAAGGAGGGTGGGATTGGGAGACAGAGAGAGAGAGGGTGGGATTGTGAGACAGAGAGAGAGAGAGAGGGATTGTGTGAGAGAGAGAGAGAGAGAGAGAGGGTGGGATGAGAGACGGAGAGAGAGAGCGGGAGGGATTGTGAGACATAGAGGAGAGAGAGGGTGGGATTGTGAGAGAGAGAGAAAGGGAGGGTGGGATTGGGAGACAGAGAGAGAGAGAGAGAGAGAGAGGGTGGGATTGTGAGACAGAGAGAGAGAGAGAGAGGGATTGTGAGAGAGAGAGAGAGGGAGGGTGGGATTGGGAGACAGAGGGAGAGAGAGGGTGGGATTGAGAGACAGAGAGAGAGAGAGGGTGGGATTGAGAGACAGAGAGAGAGAGAGAGAGAGGGTGGGATTGTGAGACAGAGAGAGAGAGAGAGAGGGATTGAGAGACAGAGAGAGAGGGTGGGATTGTGAGAGAGAGAGAGAGAGAGAGGGTGGGATTGTGAGACAGAGAGAGAGAGAGAGAGGGATTGTGAGAGAGAGAGAGGGTGGGATTGTGAGACAGAGAGAGAGAGAGAGAGGGTGGGATTGAGAGAGAAGAAAGAGAGAGGGTGGGATTGAGAGAATGAGAGAGAGAGAGGGTGAGATTGTGGGAATGAGAGAGAGAGGGTGGGATTGTGAGACAGAGAGAGAGAGAGAGGGTGGGATTGTGAGACAGAGAGGGTGGGATTGTGAGACACAGAGAGAGAGGGAGGGATTGTGAGAGAGAGAGAGAGGGAGGGATTGTGAGACAGAGAGAGAGGAAATTGTGAGAGAGAGAGGGAGGGATTGTGAGACAGAGAGAGAGAGAGGGTGGGATTGTGAGAGAGAGGGAGGGTGGGATTGTGAGAGAGAGGGAGGGTGGGATTGGTGTGAGGAGAGAGAGAGGGAGGGTGGGATTGAGAGACAGAGAGAGGGAGAGAGAGGGGGATTGTGAGAGAAAGAGAGAGGGTGGGATTGTGTGTGAGAGAGAGAGAGAGGGTGGGATTGAGAGACAGAGAGAGAGAGGGTGGGATTGTGGGAGAGAGAGGAAGGGAGGGTGGGATTGGGAGACAGAGAGAGAGAGAGGGTGGGATTGTGAGACAGAGAGAGAGAGAGAGGGATTGTGAGAGAGAGAGAGAGGGATTGTGAGAGAGAGAGAGAGAGGGAGGGATTGTGTGTGAGAGAGAGAGAGAGAGAGAGGGATTGTGAGAGAGAGGGTGGGATTGAGAGACAGAGAGAGAGAGGGTGGGATTGTGGGAGAGAGAGAAAGGGAGGGTGGGATTGGGAGACAGAGAGAGAGAGAGAGGGTGGGATTGTGAGACAGAGAGAGAGAGAGAGGGATTGTGAGAGAGAGAGAGAGAGAGGGATTGTGAGAGAGAGAGAGAGAGGGGAGGGATTGTGAGAGAGAGAGAGAGAGAGAGGGATTGTGTGTGAGAGAGAGGGTGGGATTGAGAGACAGAGAGAAAGAGGGTGGGATTGTGGGAGAGACAAAGGGAGGGTGGGATTGGGAGACAGAGAGAGAGAGAGAGGGTGGGATTGTGAGACAGAGAGAGAGAGAGAGGGATTGTGTGAGAGAGAGAGAGAGAGAGGGTGGGATTGAGAGAGGAGAGAGAGAGCGGGAGGGATTGTGAGACATAGAGAGAGAGAGGGTGGGATTGTGAGAGAGAGAGAAAGGGAGGGTGGGATTGGGAGACAGAGAGAGAGAGAGAGAGAGAGGGTGGGATGTGAGACAGAGAGAGAGAGAGAGAGGGATTGTGAGAGAGAGAGAGAGGGAGGGGTGGGATTGGGGAGACAGAGGAGAGAGAGAGGGGTGGGATTTGAGAGACAGAGAGAGAGAGAGGGTGGGATTGAGAGACAGAGAGAGAGAGAGAGAGAGGGTGGGATTGTGAGACAGAGAGAGAGAGAGAGAGGGATTGAGAGACAGAGAGAGAGGGTGGGATTGTGAGAGAGAGAGAGAGAGAGAGGGTGGGATTGTGAGACAGAGAGAGAGAGAGAGGGATTGTGAGAGAGAGAGAGGGTGGGATTGTGAGACAGAGAGAGAGAGAGAGAGGGTGGGATTGTGAGAGACAGAGAGAGAGAGAGAGGGTGGGATTGTGAGACAGAGTGAGAGAGAGGGTGGGATTGAGAGACAGAGAGAGAGAGAGAGAGAGGGTGGGATTGTGAGACAGAGAGAGAGAGAGGGATTGAGAGACAGAGAGAGAGAGAGAGGGTGGGATTGTGAGAGAGAGAGAGAGAGAGAGGTGGGATTGTGAGACAGAGAGAGAGAGAGAGAGGGATTGTGAGAGAGAGAGAGGGTGGGATTGTGAGACAGAGAGAGAGAGAGAGAGGGTGGGATTGTGAGAGACAGAGAGAGAGAGAGAGAGGGTGGGATTGTGAGGACAGAGAGAGAGAGAGAGGGTGGGATTGTGAGACAGAGAGAGAGAGAGGGATTGAGAGACAGAGAGAGAGAGAGAGGGTGGGATTGTGAGACAGAGAGAGAGAGAGAGAGGGATTGTGAGAGAGAGAGAGGGTGGTGGGATTGAGAGACAGAGAGAGAGAGGGTGGGATTGTGAGACAGAGAGAGAGAGAGAGGGTGGGATTGTGAGAGAGAGAGAGAGAGAGAGGGTGGGATTGTGAGACAGAGAGAGAGAGAGAGGGGGGATTATGAGAGAGAGAGAGGGTGGGATTGTGAGACAGAGAGAGAGAGAGAGAGGGATTGAGAGACAGAGAGAGAGAGAGAGGGATTGTGAGAGAGAGAGAGGGTGGGATTGAGAGACAGAGAGAGAGAGGGTGGGATTGAGAGACAGAGAGACAGGATGTTAATGATGGATGATTTGTTTTTTAAGGGAGCTGATTCTGTGCGGCTGGATCCTGGGAGGATGTCAGTGTGGGGGAAACACAGGCGCTATCAGCAGTGATGGAGCAGATTCAGTTTGTGGTTCGACACGAGCAGACACTGAAGTCCAAGTGTGAAAACTGGAGTCCTTCGTGCATTGGCACTCCATCAACTGTGACCAGCTCACAGATACACACACAGCAACGGCAACAGCTGGCTGAACAAAACCTTCTCCCTCTCAGTCTCTCTCTCTGTCTCTCTCTCTGTCTGTCTCTCTCTCTGTCTCTGTCTCTCTCTCTCTGTCCCTCTCTCTGTCTCTGTCTCTCTCTCTCTGTCCCTCTCTCTCTGTCTCTCTCTCTGTCTCAGTCTCTCTCTCTCTGTCTCTCTCTCTGTCTCTGTCTCTCTCTCTCTGTCCCTCTCTCTGTCTCTGTCTCTCTCTCTCTGTCCCTCTCTCTCTGTCTCTCCCTCTGTCCCTCTCTCTCTGTCCCTCTCTGTCTCTCTCTCTCTCTCGGTCCCTCCCTCTCTGTCTCTCTCTCTCTCTCTCTCTCTCTGTCTCTCTCTGTCCCTCTCTCTCTCTCTGTCTCAGTCTCTCTCTCTCTGTCTCTCTCTCTCTCTCTGTCTCTCTCTCTCTGTCCCTCTCTCTCTGTCTCTCCCTCTGTCCCTCTCTCTCTGTCCCTCTCTGTCTCTCTCTCTCTCTCGGTCCCTCCCTCTCTGTCTCTCTCTCTCTCTCTCTCTCTCTCTGTCTCTCTCTGTCCCTCTCTCTCTGTGTCTCTATCTGTTCTCTCGCTGTCTCTCTCTCTCTGTCTCTCTCTGTCCCCCTCTCTCTGTCTCTGTCTCTCTCTGTCTCTCTCTGTCTCTCTCTGTCCCTGTCCCTCTCTCTCTCTCTCTGTCTGTCTCTTTGTCTGTCTCTTTGTCTGTCTCTCTGTCTGTCTCTCTGTCTGTCTCTCTGTCTGTCTCTCTGTCTGTATCTCTGTCTGTCTCTCTCTCTCTGTCTCTCTCTCTCTCTCTCTGCCTCTCGCTCTCTCTGTCTCTCGCTCTCTCTGTCTCTCGCTCTCTCTGTCTCGCTCTCTGTCTCGCTCTCTGTCTCGCTCTCTGTCTCGCTCTCTGTCTCGCTCTCTGTCTCGCGTTCTCTCTGTCTCTCGCTCTCTCTGTCTCTCGCTCTCTCTCTGTCTCTCGCTCTGTCTCTCTCTGTCTCTTTCTCTCTCTCTCTCTGTCTCCCTCTCTCTCTGTCTCCCTCTCTCTCTGTCTCTCTCTCTCTCGGTCTCTCTATCACTATCTTTTTATTATTCTTCCTGATTGCCCCAGGTCCCCGATGATACTACCTCACCCCTTTCTCCCGAGCTTCGGAATGGATTCTACAAATCTCATCCTCCTGTTCCAGTGCCTTCCTCACTCCCTCCCTCCCTCCCTCCCTCCCTCCCTCCCTCCCTCCCTCCCTCCCTCTCTCACTCCCTCACTCACTCTCTGCCTCCCTCACTCCCTCCTCACTCCCTCACTCCCTCCCTCACTCCCTCACTCCCTCCCTCATTCCCTCCCTCTCTCACTCCCTCCCTCACTCCCTCCCTCACTCACTCCCTCACTCCCTCCCTCACTCCCTCCCTCCCTCCCTCCCTCCCTCCCTCGCCGCTGTCCCGAGGGAAAGCAGATTTTGCAGCCTCCTGCTCTGTGGTGCAGCGTTCCCGTCAATCTCCTCCGCTCTCCGCTCTCCCTCCAGCACAGCCAGTGCTCCCCTTCCCCGCGTGATGCTGCTGACCAGAGCTGTGCGCAGAGCTCCTTGTCGCCCCCCCCTCCCCCACTCCCCCCCCCCGCCCCCCGCCTCCCCCCCCCGCCCCCCCCCGCCTCCCCCCGCCTCCCCACTCTTGTACAGTTCACCTTTGTGACGT
>NW_027595012.1:0-6000 GCF_964213995.1 Mustelus asterias | reverse complement strand
ATACACACCTACACTCACACACATATACCCACACACACCTACACTCACACACATAAACCCACCTACACTCACACACATATACACACCTACACTCACACACATATACCCACACACACCTACACTCACACACATATACCCACACACACCTACACTCACACACATATACCCACACACACCTACACTCACACACATATACACACACACACCTACACTCACACACATATACCCACACACACCTACACTCACACACATATACACACACACACCTACACTCACACACATATACACACACACACCTACACTCACACACATATACACACCTACACTCACACACATATACCCACACACACCTACACTCACACACATATACACACCTACACTCACACACATATACCCACACACACCTACACTCACACACATATACCCACACACACCTACACTCACACACATATACCCACACACACCTACACTCACACATATACACACACACACCTACACTCACACACATATACACACACACACCTACACTCACACACATATACACACCTACACTCACACACATATACCCACACACACCTACACTCACACACATATACACACCTACACTCACACACATATACCCACACTCACCTACACTCACACACATATACCCACACACACCTACACTCACACACATATACCCACACACACCTACACTCACACACATATACACACCTACACTCACACACATATACCCACACACACCTACACTCACACACATATACACACCTACACTCACACACATATACCCACACACACCTACACTCACACACATATACCCACACACACCTACACTCACACACATATACCCACACACACCTACACTCACACACATATACACACCTACACTCACACACATATACCCACACACACCTACACTCACACACATATACACACCTACACTCACACACATATACCCACACACACCTACACTCACACACATATACACACACACACCTACACTCACACACATATACCCACACACACCTACACTCACACACATATACCCACCTACACTCACACACATATACACACCTACACTCACACACATATACCCACACACACCTACACTCACACACATATACCCACACACACCTACACTCACACACATATACCCACACACACCTACACTCACACACATATACCCACACACACCTACACTCACACACATATACCCACACACACCTACACTCACACACATATACCCACACACACCTACACTCACACACATATACCCACCTACACTCACACACATATACACACCTACACTCACACACATATACCCACACACACCTACACTCACACACATATACCCACACACACCTACACTCACACACATATACCCACACACACCTACACTCACACACATATACACACACACACCTACACTCACACACATATACCCACACACACCACACTCACACACATATACACACACACACCTACACTCACACACATATACACACACACACCTACACTCACACACATATACACACCTACACTCACACACATATACCCACACACACCTACACTCACACACATTACACACCTACACTCACACACATATACCCACACACACCTACACTCACACACATATACCCACAACACCTTACACTCACACACATATACCCACACACACCTACACTCACACACATATACACACACACACCTACACTCACACACATATACACACACACACCTACACTCACACACATATACACACCTACACTCACACACATATACCCACACACACCTACACTCACACACACATACACACACACACACACCATATACCCACACTCACCTACACTCACACACATATACCCACACACACCTACACTCACACACATATACCCACACACACCTACACTCACACACATATACACACCTACACTCACACACATATACCCACACACACCTACACTCACACACATATACACACCTACACTCACACACATATACCCACACACACCTACACTCACACACATATACCCACACACACCTACACTCACACACATATACCCACACACACCTACACTCACACACATATACACACCTACACTCACACACATATACCCACACACACCTACACTCACACACATATACACACCTACACTCACACACATATACCCACACACACCTACACTCACACACATATACACACACACACCTACACTCACACACATATACCCACACACACCTACACTCACACACATATACCCACCTACACTCACACACATATACACACCTACACTCACACACATATACCCACACACACCTACACTCACACACATATACCCACACACACCTACACTCACACACATATACCCACACACACCTACACTCACACACATATACCCACACACACCTACACTCACACACATATACCCACACACACCTACACTCACACACATATACCCACACACACCTACACTCACACACATATACCCACACACACCTACACTCACACACATATACCCACACACACCTACACTCACACACATATACCCACACACACCTACACTCACACACATATACACACCTACACTCACACACATATACCCACACACACCTACACTCACACACATATACACACCTACACTCACACACATATACCCACACACACCTACACTCAAACACATATAAACACACAAACCTACACTCAAACACATATACACTCACACACATATACACTCCTACACTCAAACACATATACACACACACCTACACTCAAACACATATACACTCACACACATATACACTCACACACATATACACACCTACACTCACACACCTACACTCAAACACATATACACTCACACACCTACACTCACACTCCTACACTCAAACACATATACACTCACACACATATACACTCCTACACTCAAACACATATACACTCACACACACTCCTACACTCACACACCTACACTCACACACCTACACTCACACACCTACACTCACACTCCTACACTCAAACACATATACACTCACACACATATACACACCTACACTCACACTCCTACACTCAAACACATATACACACACACACCTACACTCACACTCCTACACTCAAACACATATACACTCACACACATACACACACCTACACTCAAACACATATACACTCACACACACTCCTACACTCAAACACATATACACTCACACACATATACACTCACACACATATACACACCTACACACACACACCTACACTCAAACACATATACACTCACACACATATACACACCTACACTCACACACCTACACTCAAACACATATACACTCACACACACTCCTACACTCAAACACATATACACACACACACCTACACTCAAATACATATACACTCACACACATATACACTCACACACATATACACACCTACACACACACACCTACACTCAAACACATATACACTCACACACAGCTACACACCTACACTAACACACCTACACTCACACACATATACACACCTACACACACACACCTACACTCACACTCCTACACTCAAACACATATACACTCACACACATATACACACCTACACTCACACACCTACACTCACATATATACTCACGTACATATACACACCTACACTCAAACACATATACACACGCACATATACCCACCTACACTCAAACACATATATACACACACCTACACTCACACAAATGCACACATCCCTATCCTCACACACACACCTACCCTCACACACACCTACACTCACACACCTACACTCACACCACACCTACACTCACAAACACACCTACACTCACACACACACCTACACTCACACACCTACCCTCACACACACACCTACACTCACACCACACCTACACTCACACACACACCTACACTCACACACACACCTACACTCACACACACACCTACACTCACCACACACACCTACACTCACACACCTACACTCACACGACACCTACACTCACAAACACACCTACACTCACACACACACCTACACTCACACACCTACCCTCACTCACACACCGACCCTCACTCACACACCTACCCTCACACGCACACCTACCCTCACACACAACTACACTCACACCACACCTACACTCACAAACACACCTGCCCTCACACACACACCTACACTCACACACCTACCCTCACACACACACCTACCCTCACACACACACCTACACTCACACACCTACACTCACACCACACCTACTCTCACTAACACACCTACACTCACACACACACCTACACTCACACACCTACCCTCACACACACACCTACCCTCCCACACACACCTACACTCACACACACACCTACACTCACACACACACCTACACTCACACACACACCTACACTCACACACACACCTACACTCACACACCTACACTCACACCACACCTACACTCACAAACACACCTACACTCACACACACACCTACACTCACACACCTACCCTCACTCACACACCGACCCTCACTCACATACCTACCCTCACACACACACCTACACTCACACACACACCTACACTCACACACCTACCCTCACACACACACCTACCCTCACACACACACCTACACTCACACACACACCTACCCTCACACACACACCTACACTCACACACACACCTACCCTCACACACACACCTACACTCACACACACACCTACCCTCACACACACACCTACCCTCACACACACACCTACACACACACACACACCTACCCTCACACACACACCTACACTCACACACACACCTACACTCACACACACACCTACCCTCACACACACACACCTACCCTCCCACACACACCTACCCTCACACACACACACCTACACTCACACACACACCTACCCTCACACACACACCTACACTCACACACACACCTACCCTCACACACACACCTACACTCACACACACACCTACACTCACACACACACCTACCCTCACACACACACCTACACTCACACACACACCTACCCTCACACACACACACCTACACTCACACACACACCTACACTCACACACACACCTACCCTCACACACACACCTACACTCACACACACCTACCTCACACACACACACACCTACCCTCACACACACACCTACACTCACACACACACCTACCCTCACACACACACACACCTACCCTCACACACCCACCTACACTCACACACACACCGACCCTCACACACACACCGACCCTCACACACACACCTACACTCACACACACTACACACACACACACACACCTACACTCACACACACACACACCTACACTCACACACACACCTACACTCACACACACCTACACTCACACACACACCTACCCTCACACACACACACACCTATCCTCATGCACACACCTACCCTCACACACACACCTACACTCACACACACCTACACTCACACACACACCTACACTCACACACACACCTACACTCACACACACACCTACCCTCACACACACACCTACACTCACACACACACCTACCCTCACACACACACACCTACCCTCACACACACACCTACCCTCACACACACACCTACCCTCAAACACACACCTACCCTCACACACCTACACTGACACACACACCTACCCTCACACACACCTACACTCACACACACACCTACACTCACACACACACCTACACTCACACACACACCTACCCTCACACACACACCTACACTCACACACACACCTACCCTCACACACACACCTACACTCACACACACCTACACTCACACACACACAGCTACACTCACACACACACCTACCCTCACACACACCTACGCACTCACACACACACCTACACTCACACACACACCTACCCTCACACACACACCTACCCTCACACACACACCTACACTCACAAATATATACACACTCAGTACACACACACGTGTACACACATACAGCTACACTCACACACGTGCACACACACTCAGTACACTCACACACGTGTACACACACACAGCTAC
>NW_027595011.1:0-6000 GCF_964213995.1 Mustelus asterias | reverse complement strand
GGGGGCGTGCGGGGGAGGGGGCGTGCGGGGGAGGGGGCGTGCGGGGGAGGGGGCGTGCGGGGGAGGGGGTGTGCGGGGGAGGGGGTGGGCGGGGGAGGGGGTGTGCGGAAGAGGGGGCGTGCGGGGGAGGGGATGCGTGGGGGAGGGGGAGTGCGGGGGAGGGGGCGTGCGGGGGAGGGGGCGTGCGGGGGAGGGGGTGTGCGGGGGAGGGGTCGTGCGGGGGAGGGGGTGGGCGGGGGAGGGGGTGTGCGGAACAGGGGGTGTGCGGAAGAGGGGGCGTGCGGGGGAGGGTGCGTGCTGGGGAGGGGGTGTGCGGAAGAGGGGGCGTTCAGGGGAGGGGGCTTGGGGGGGGAGGGGGCGCGTGGGGAAGGGGGCGTGCGGGGGAGGGGGCGTGCGGGGGAGGGGGCGTGCGGGGGAGGGGGCGTGCGGGGGAGGGGGCGTGTGGGGGAGGGGGCGTGCGGGAGAAGGGGTGTGTGGGGGAGGGGGTGGGCGGAAGAGGGGGCGTGTGTGGGAGGGGGCGCGCGGGGGAGCGCGGGGGAGGGGGTGTGTGGGGGAGGGGGCGTGCTGGGAAGGGGGTGGGGGGGAGGGAGTGTGCGGAAGAGGGGGCGTGTGGGGGAGGGGGAGTGCGGGGGAGGGGGGTGCGGGGGAGGGGTGGTGCGGGGGAGGGGTGTGCGGGGGAGGGGGCGTGCGGGGGAGGGGGCGTGCGGGGGAGGGGGTGCGGGGAGGGGGGTGCGGGGGAGGGGGCGTGCGGGGAGGGGGCGTGCGGGGGAGGGGGTGCGGGAGGGGGGTGCGGGGGAGGGGGCGTGCGGGGGAGGGGGCGTGCGGGGGAGGGGGTGCGGGGAGGGGGGTGCGGGGGAGGGGGGTGCGAGGGAGGGGGGTGCGGGGAAGGGGGGCGTGCGGGGGAGGGGGCGTGCGGGGGAGGGGGCGTGCGGGGGAGGGGGTGCGTGGGGGGGAGGGGGCCGCGGGGGAGCGTGGGGGAGGGGGTGTGCGGGGGAGGGGGTGTGTGGGGGAGGGGGCGTGTGGGGGAGGGGGTGGGGGGGAGGGAGTGTGCGGAAGAGGGGGCGTGTGGGGAAGGGGCGTGCGGAGAGGGGGCGTGCGGGGGAGGGGGAGTGCGGGGGAGGGGCGTGCGGGGGAGGGGGCGTGGGAGGGGGTGAGCGGGGAGGGGGTGTGCGGGGGAGGGGGGGTGCGGGGAGGGGATGCGTGGGGGAGGGGGAGTGCGGGGGAGGGGGCGTGCGGGGGAGGGGGTGTGCGGAAACAGGGGGTGTGCGGGGGAGGGGGCGTGCGGGGGAGGGGGCGTGCGGGGGAGGGGGCGTGGGGGGAGGGGGCGTGCGGGGGAGGGGGCGTGCGGGGGAGGGGGCGTGCGGGAGAAGGGGTGTGTGGGGGATGGGGGCGCGCGGGGGAGCGCAGGGGAGGGGTTTGCGGGAGAGGGGGCGTATGGGGGAGGGGGCGTGGCGGGAGAAGGGGGTGGGGGGAGGGAGTGTGCGGAAGAGGGGGTGTGTGGGGGGGAGGGGCGTGCTGGGAAGGGGGTGGGGGGGAGGGAGTGTGCGGAAGAGGGGGCGTGCGGGGGAGGGGGCGTGCGGGGGAGGGGGCGTGCGGGGGAGGGGGGCGTGCGGGGGAGGGGGCGCGCGGGGGGAGCGCGGGGGAGGGGGCGTGCGGGAGAGGAGGTGTGTGGGGGAGGGGGCGTGCTGGGAAGGGGGTGGGGGGGAGGGAGTGTGGCGGAAGAGGGGGTGTGTGGGGGAGGGGGGCGTGCTGGGAAGGGGGTGGGGGGGAGGGAGTGTGCGGAAGAGGGGGCGTGCGGGGGAGGGGGCGTGCGGGGGAGGGGGCGTGCGGGGGAGGGGGTGTGCGGGGGAGGGGGTGTGCGGAAGAGGGGGCGTGCGGGGGAGGGGATGCGTGGGGGAGGGGAGTGCGGGGGAGGGGGCGTGCGGGGGAGGGGGCGTGCGGGGGAGGGGGTGTGCGGGGGAGGGGGCGTGCGGGGGAGGGTGTGTGCGGGGGAGGGGGTGGGCGGGGAGGGGGTGTGCGGAACAGGGGTGTGCGGAAGAGGGGGCGTGCGGGGGAGGGGGCGTGCTGGGAAGGGGGTGGGGGGGAGGGAGTGTGCGGAAGAGGGGGCGTGCGGGGGAGGGGGCGTGCGGGGGAGGGGGCGTGCGGGGGAGGGGGTGTGCGGGGAGGGGGTGTGCGGAAGGAGGGGGCGTGCGGGGGAGGGGATGCGTGGGGGAGGGGGAGTGCGGGGGAGGGGCGTGCGGGGGAGGGGGCGTGCGGGGGAGGGGGTGTGCGGGGGAGGGGGCGTGCGGGGGAGGGGGTGTGCGGGGGAGGGGGTGGGCGGGGGAGGGGGTGTGCGGAACAGGGGGTGTGCGGAAGAGGGGGCGTGCGGGGGAGGGGGCGTGCTGGGAAGGGGGTGGGGGGGAGGGAGTGTGCGGAAGAGGGGGCGTGTGGGGGAGGGTGCGTGCAGGGGAGGGGGTGTGCGGAAGAGGGGGCGTTCAGGGGAGGGGGCTTGGGGGGGGAGGGGGCGCGTGGGGAAGGGGGCGTTGCGGGGGAGGGGGTGCGTGGGGGGGAGGGGGCGCGCGGGGGAGCGTGGGGGAGGGTGTGTGCGGGGGAGGGGGCGTGCGGGGGAGGGGGCGTGTGGGGGAGGGGGCGTGCGGGAGAGGGGGTGTGTGGGGGAGGGGGCGTGCGGGGGGAGGGGGCGTGCGGGGGAGGGGGCGTGCGGGGGAGGGGGCGTGCGGGAGAAGGGGTGTGTGGGGGAGGGGGGTGGGCGGAAGGAGGGGGCGTGCGGGGGAGGGGCGCGCGGGGAGGGGGTGTGCGGGGGAGGGGGTGTGCGGGGGAGGGGTGGGCGGGGGAGGGGGGTGCGTGGGGGGGAGGGGGCGCGCGGGGGGAGCGTGGGGGAGGGGGTGTGCGGGGGAGGGGGTGTGTGGGGGAGGGGGCGTGTGGGGGAGGGGGTGGGGGGGAGGGAGTGTGCGGAAGAGGGGGCGTGTGGGGAAGGGCGTGCGGGAGAGGGGGTGTGTGGGGAGGGGGAGTGCGGGGGAGGGGCGTGGCGGGGGAGGGGGCGTGGGAGGGGGTGAGCGGGGGAGGGGGTGTGCGGGCGAGGGGGGTGCGGGGGAGGGGGTGTGCGGGGGAAGGGGGGGTGCGGGGGAGGGGATGCGTGGGGGAGGGGGAGTGCGGGGGAGGGGGCGGTGCCGTGGAGGGGGGTGTGCGGAACAGGGGGTGTGCGGGGGAGGGGGCGTGCGGGGAGGGGGGCTGCGGGGAGGGGGCGTGCGGGGGAGGGGGCGTGCGGGGAGGGGGCGTGCGGGGGAGGGGCGTGCGGGAGAAGGGGTGTGTGGGGAGGGGGCGTGCGGGAGAAGGGGTGTGTGGGGGATGGGGGCGCGCGGGGGAGCGCAGGGAGGGGTTTGCGGGAGAGGGGGCGTATGGGGGAGGGGGCGTGCGGGAGAAGGGGGTGGGGGGAGGGAGTGTGCGGAAGAGGGGTGTGTGGGGGAGGGGGCGTGCTGGGAAGGGGGTGGGGGGGAGGGAGTGTGCGGAAGAGGGGGCGTGTGGGGGAGGGGGGCGTGCGGGGGAGGGGGCGTGCGGGGGAGGGGCGCGCGGGGAGCGCGGGGGAGGGGGCGTGCGGGAGAGGAGGTGTGTGGGGGGAGGGGGCGTGCTGGGAAGGGGGTGGGGGGGAGGGAGTGTGCGGAAGAGGGGCGTGCGGGGGAGGGGGCGTGCGGGGAGGGGAGTGTGCGGGGGAGGGGGTGTGCGGGAAGAGGGGGCGTGCGGGGGAGGGGATGCGTGGGGGAGGGGGAGTGCGGGGGAGGGGGCGTTGCGGGGAGGGGGCGTGCGGGGGAGGGGGTGTGCGGGGGAGGGGGCGTGCGGGGGAGGGGGGTGTGCGGGGGAGGGGGTGGGCGGGGGAGGGGGTGTGCGGAACAGGGGGTGTGCGGAAGAGGGGGCGTGCGGGGGAGGGGGTGGGGGGGAGGGAGTGTGCGGAAGAGGGGGCGTGTGGGGGAGGGTGCGTGCAGGGGGAGGGGTGTGCGGAAGAGGGGGCGTTCAGGGGAGGGGGGCTTGGGGGGGAGGGGGCGCGTGGGGAAGGGGGCGTGCGGGGAGGGGGTGCGTGGGGGGAGGGGGCGCGCGGGGGAGCGTGGGGGAGGGTGTGTGCGGGGGAGGGGGCGTGCGGGGAGGGGGCGTGTGGGGGAGGGGGCGTGCGGGCGGAGGGGGTGTGTGGGGGAGGGGGGCGTGCGGGGGAGGGGGCGTGCGGGGGAGGGGGCGTGCGGGGGAGGGGGCGTGCGGGGGAGGGGGCGTGCGGGAGAAGGGGTGTGTGGGGGAGGGGGTGGGCGGAAGAGGGGCGTGCGGGGGAGGGGGCGCGCGGGGGAGCGCGGGGAGGGGTTTGCGGGGGAGGGGGCGTGTGGGGGAGGGGGGCGCGCGGGGGAGCGCGGGGGAGGGGGCGTGTGGGGGAGGGTGCGTGTGGGGGAGAGGGCGTGCGGGAAGAGGGGGCGTGCGGGGGAGGGGGTGTGCGGGGGAGGGGGTGTGCGGGGGAGGGGGGTGCGGGGGAGGGGTGGTGCGGGGGAGGGGGTGTGCGGGGGAGGGGGGTGCGGGGGAGGGGTGGTGCGGGGGAGGGGTGTGCGGGGGAGGGGGCGTGCGGGGGAGGGGGCGTGCGGGGGAGGGGGTGCGGGGAGGGGGGTGCGGGGGAGGGGGCGTGCGGGGGAGGGGGGTGCGAGGGAGGGGGGTGCGGGGAAGGGGGCGTGCGGGGGAGGGGGCGTGCGGGGGAGGGGGGTGTGCGGGGGAGGGGGTGGGCGGGGGAGGGGGTGCGTGGGGGGGAGGGGGCGCGCGGGGGAGCGTGGGGGAGGGGGTGTGCGGGGGAGGGGGTGTGTGGGGAGGGGGCGTGTGGGGGAGGGGGTGGGGGGGAGGGAGTGTGCGGAAGAGGGGGCGTGTGGGGAAGGGGCGTGCGGGAGAGGGGGTGTGTGGGGGAGGGGAGTGCGGGGGAGGGGGCGTGCGGGGGAGGGGGTGTGCGGGGGAGGGGGGGTGCGGGGGAGGGGATGCGTGGGGAGGGGGAGTGCGGGGGAGGGGGTGTGCGGGCGGAGGGGGCGTGCGGGGGAGGGGGTGTGCGGGGGAGGGGGGGTGCGGGGGAGGGGATGCGTGGGGGAGGGGGAGTGCGGGGGAGGGGGCGTGCGGGGAGGGGTGTGCGGAACAGGGGGTGTGCGGGGGAGGGGCGTGCGGGGGAGGGGGCGTGCGGGGGAGGGGGCGTGCGGGGGAGGGGGCGTGCGGGGGAGGGGGCGTGCGGGGGAGGGGGCGTGCGGGGGAGGGGGCGTGCGGGGGAGGGGGCGTGCGGGGAGAAGGGGTGTGTGGGGGAGGGGGCGTGCGGGAGAAGGGGTGTGTGGGGGATGGGGGCGCGCGGGGGAGCGCAGGGGAGGGGTTTGCGGGAGAGGGGGCGTATGGGGGAGGGGGCGTGCGGGAGAAGGGGGTGGGGGGGAGGGAGTGTGCGGAAGAGGGGGTGTGTGGGGGAGGGGGCGTGCTGGGAAGGGGGTGGGGGGGAGGGAGTGTGCGGAAGAGGGGGCGTGCGGGGGAGGGGGCGTGCGGGGGAGGGGGCGTGCGGGGGAGGGGGTGTGCGGGGGAGGGGGTGTGCGGAAGAGGGGCGTGCGGGGGAGGGATGCGTGGGGGAGGGGGAGTGCGGGGGAGGGGGCGTGCGGGGGAGGGGGCGTGCGGGGGAGGGGGTGTGCGGGGGAGGGGGCGTGCGGGGGAGGGTGTGTGCGGGGGAGGGGGTGGGGCGGGGGAGGGGGTGTGCGGAACAGGGGGTGTGCGGAAGAGGGGGCGTGCGGGGGAGGGGGCGTGCTGGGAAGGGGGTGGGGGGGAGGGAGTGTGCGGAAGAGGGGGCGTGCGGGGGAGGGGGCGTGCGGGGGAGGGGGCGTGCGGGGGAGGGGGTGTGCGGGGGAGGGGGTGTGCGGAAGAGGGGGCGTGCGGGGGAGGGGATGCGTGGGGGAGGGGGAGTGCGGGGGAGGGGGGCGTGCGGGGGAGGGGGCGTGCGGGGGAGGGGGTGTGCGGGGGAGG
>NW_027595010.1:2500-6000 GCF_964213995.1 Mustelus asterias | reverse complement strand
GATGTGCAGGTTAGGTGGATTGGCCATGCTAAATTATCCCTTAGTGTCCAAAGATGTGCAGGTTAGGTGGATTGGCTGTGCTAAATTGCCCCTTAGTGTCCAAAGATGTGCAGGTTAGGTGGATTGGCCATGCTAAATTGTCCCTTAGTGTCCAAAGATGTGCAGGTTAGGTGGATTGGCCATGCTAAATTGCCCCTTAGTGTCCAAAGATGTGCAGGTTAGGTGGATTGGCCATGCTAAATTGTCCCTTAGTGTCCAAAGATGTGCAGGTTAGGTGGATTGGCCATGCTAAATTGTCCCTTAGTGTCCAAAGATGTGCAGGTTAGGTGGATTGGCCATGCTAAATTGTCCCTTAGTGTCCAAAGATGTGCAGGTTAGGTGGATTGGCCATGCTAAATTATCCCTTAGTATCCAAAGATGTGCAGGTTAGATGGATTGGCCATGCTAAATTATCCCTTAGTGTCCAAAGATGTGCAGGTTAGGTGGATTGGCCATGCTAAATTATCCCTTAGTGTCCAAAGATGTGCAGGTTAGGTGGATTGGTCATTCTAAATTGTCCCTTAATGTCCAAAGATGTGCAGGTTAGGTGGATTGGTCATTCTAAATTGTCCCTTAGTGTCCAAAGATGTGCAGGTTAGGTGGATTGGCCGTGCTAAATTGCCTCTTAGTGTCCAAAGATGTGCAGGTTAGATGGATTGGCCATGCTAAATTGCCTCTTAGTGTCCAAAGATGTGCAGGTTAGATGGATTGGCCATGCTAAATTGTCCCTTAGTGTCCAAAGATGTGCATGTTGGGTGGATTGGCCGTGCTAAATTGCCTCTTAGTGTCCAAAGATGTGCAGCTTAGGTGGATTGGCCATGCTAAATTATCCCTTAGTGTCCAAAGATGTGCAGGTTAGGTGGATTGGTCATTCTAAATTGTCCCTTAGTGTCCAAAGATGTGCAGGTTAGGTGGATTGGCCATGCTAAATTGCCTCTTAGTGTCTAAAGATGAGGTGGATGTGTGGAGTATATGCATTGAGTTATGGGGATAGGGCCTGGGTGGGATTGTGGTGGGTGCAGACTCGATGGGCCGAATGGCCTCTCTCTGCACTGTCAGGATTGTATGGATTCTATAGGCCTTGCAGTAAAGGCCGCTCCGATACAGACTCTCTCCGATGTGTATTCCTCCTGTTCCAGGGTTCTGGTGGTTGCGGTTCCGTGGTGGCTTGTGGATCGCTGGGAGTGCGGCGATGTTTCTCTCCGAACACTGCCTTCGCTGCTGTCTCTGTCGGTCAAAGCTGTTGCATCATGGTCTCCTGTTCGCCATGTTCCTGGTCTCCATCTTCATGCTCTTCTATAGCATATTCTCAGCCAAGTACGCCAGCGCAAGAGGGAGGGGCAGAACGAGAGAGAGGGACAGAGGGAGAGGGACAGAGAGAGAGGGACAGAGAGAGAGAGAGGGACAGAGGGAGAGGGACAGAGAGAGAGGGACAGGGAGAGGGACAGAGGGAGAGGGACAGAGAGAGAGAGGGACAGAGAGAGAGAGGGACAGACAGAGTGAGAGGGACAGAGGGAGAGGGACAGAGAGAGAGGGAGAGGGACAGAGGGAGAGGGACAGAGGTAGAGGGACAGACGGAAAGGGACAGAGAGAGAGGGACAGAGAGAGAGGGACAGAGAGAGAGGGACAGAGGGAGAGGGACAGAGGGAGAGGGACAGAGGGAGAGGGACAGAGAGAGAGAGAGGGTCAGAGAGAGAGAGGGTCAGAGGGAGAGGGAGAGAGGGACAGAGGGAGAGAGGGACAGAGGGAGAGAGGGACAGAGGGAGAGAGGGACAGAGGGAGAGAGGGACAGAGAGAGAGGGACAGAGGGAGAGGGACAGAGAGAGAGAGGGAGAGAGGGAGAGAGGGACAGAGGGAGAGAGACAGAGGGAGAGGGACAGAGGGAGAGGGACAGAGGGAGAGGGACAGGGAGAGGGACAGAGGGAGAGGGACAAAGGGAGAGGGACAGAGGGAGAGGGACAGAGGGAGAGGGACAGAGGGAGAGAGGGACAGAGGGAGAGGGACAGAGAGAGAGAGACGGAGGGAGAGGGAGAGGGACAGAGGGAGAGAGACAGAGGGAGAGGGACAGAGAGAGAGGGACAGAGAGAGAGGGACAGAGAGAGAGGGACAGGGAGAGGGACAGAGGGAGAGGGACAGAGGGAGAGGGACAGAGGGAGAGAGACAGAGAGAGAGGGACAGAGAGAGAGGGACAGAGAGAGAGGGACAGGGAGAGGGACAGAGGGAGAGGGACAGAGGGAGAGGGACAGAGGGAGAGGGACAGAGGGAGAGGGACAGAGAGAGAGGGACAGAGAGAGAGGGACAGGGAGAGGGACAGAGGGAGAGGGACAAAGGGAGAGGGAGAGGGACAGAGAGAGAGAGGGACAGAGAGAGAGGGACAGAGACAGAGAGAGGGACAGAGAGAGGGACAGAGGGAGGGAGAGGCAGAGAGGGACAGAGGGAGAGGGACAGAGGGAGAGGGACAGAGAGAGAGGGACAGAGAGAGAGGGACAGAGAGAGAGGGACAGGGAGAGAGAGGGACAGGGAGAGAGAGGGACAGAGAGAGAGAGACAGAGGGAGATGGGGACAGAGGGAGAGGGACAGAGAGAGAGAGGGACAGAGAGAGAGAGGGACAGAGAGAGAGAGGGACAGAGAGAGAGAGGGACAGAGAGAGTGAGAGGGACAGAGGGAGAGGGACAGAGAGAGAGGGAGAGGGACAGAGGGAGAGGGACAGACGGAAAGGGACAGACGGAAAGGGACAGAGAGAGAGGGACAGAGAGAGAGGGACAGAGAGAGAGGGACAGAGAGAGAGGGACAGAGAGAGAGAGAGGGACAGAGGGAGAGGGACAGAGGGAGAGGGACAGAGGGAGAGGGACAGAGGGAGAGGGACAGAGGGAGAGGGACAGAGGGAGAGGGACAGAGAGAGAGAGAGGGTCAGAGAGAGAGAGGGTCAGAGAGAGAGAGGGTCAGAGGGACAGAGGGAGAGAGGGACAGAGGGAGAGAGGGACAGAGGGAGAGAGGGACAGAGAGAGAGGGACAGAGAGAGAGAGGGAGAGAAGGAGAGGGAGAGAGGGACAGAGGGAGAGAGACAGAGGGAGAGGGACAGAGGGAGAGGGACAGAGGGAGAGGGACACAGAGAGAGGGACAGGGAGAGGGACAGAGGGAGAGAGACAGAGGGAGAGGGACAGAGGGAGAGGGACAGAGGGAGAGGGACACAGAGAGAGGGACAGGGAGAGGGACAGAGGGAGAGGGACAGAGAGAGAGAGACGGAGGGAGAGGGAGAGGGACAGAGGGAGAGAGACAGAGGGAGAGGGACAGAGAGAGAGGGACAGAGAGAGAGGGACAGAGAGAGGGACAGAGGGAGAGGGACAGAGGGAGAGGGACAGAGGGAGAGGGACAGAGGGAGAGGGACAGAGGGAGAGGGACAGAGGGAGAGGGAGAGAGGGACAGAGGGACAGAGGGAGAGAGGGACAGAGGGAGAGAGG
>NW_027595008.1:5000-6000 GCF_964213995.1 Mustelus asterias | reverse complement strand
ACCCATCTCTCTCTCTCTCTCTCACAAACGCCCTCTCTCACACACCCATCTCTCTCTCTCTCTCACAAACACCCTCTCTCACACACTCATCTCTCTCTCTCTCTCTACTCTCTCTCTCTCTCTCTCACAAACACCCTCTCTCACACACCCATCTCTCTCTCTCTCTCTCACAAACACCCTCTCTCACACACCCATCACTCTCTCTCTCATACACACAATGGACAGGGTTTTATGGCCTCGCTTGCCCCGAAACCGTAAAATCCTGCCCGAGGTCAACGGACCTTTCCATGGTCCGCCCCTCACCCACTCCGATTCCCATGGCGGGCGGGATGGTAAAATTCTGGCCATTCTCTCTCTCTCTCTCTCTCTCATACGCACACTCACACTCTCTCACTCTCTCTCTCACACTCACACTCTCTCACTCACGCACGTATCTCTTTCTCTCACACATTCTCTCTCTCTCACACATTCACTCTCTCACACATTCTCTCACACACACACACACATTCTCTCACACATTCTCTCTCTCTCTCTCTCTCACACACACATTCTCTCACACATTCTCTCTCTCTCTCTCTCTCTCACACACACATTCTCTCTCTCTCTCACACACACACACATTCTCTCACACATTCTCTCTCTCTCACTCTCTCTCTCACACTCACACTCTCTCACTCATGCACGTATCTCTTCTCTCACACATTCTCTCACACATTCTCTCTCTCTCACACACTCACACACACATTCTCTCACACATTCTCTCTCTCTCACACACACACATTCTCTCTCTCTCTCTCTCACACACATTCACACACACATTCTCTCACAGTCTCTCTCACACACACATTCTCTCACACTCTCTCTCTCACACACATTCACACACACATTCTCTCACACATTCTCTCTCTCACACTCACACACACATTCTCTCACACATTCTCTCTCTCTTACACACTCACACACACATTCTCTCACACATTCTCTCTCTCTCACACACACA
>NW_027595007.1:2500-6107 GCF_964213995.1 Mustelus asterias | reverse complement strand
CCTCGCCCTCGCTCCCCTCGCTCCCTCGCCCCCTCCCTCGCTATCTCCCTCCCTCGCTCGCTATCTCCCTCCCTCCGCATCCCCCTCCCTCGCCATCCCCCTCCTCGCCTCTCCTCCCTCGCCATCTCCCTCCCTCGCCATCTCCCTCCCTCGCCATCTCCCTCCCTCGCCATCTCCCACCATCGCCATCTCCCTCCCTCCCTATCTCCCTCCATCACTATCTCCCTCCCTATCTCCCTCATAAGAACATTAGAACTAGGAGCAGGAGGAGGCCATCTGGCCCCTCGAGCCTGCTCCGCCATTCAATAAGATCATGGCTGATCTTTTTGTGGACTCAGCTCCACTTACCCACCCGCTCACCATAACCCTTAACTCCTTTACTGTTAAAGATTTATTCATTCCTGCCTTAAAAACATTCAATGAGGTAGCCTCAACTGCTTCACGGGGCAGGGAATTCCACAGATTCACACCCTTTGTGTGAAGAAGTTCCTCTCAACTCAGTCCTAAATCTGCTCCCCCTTATTTTGAGGCCATGCCCCCGAGTTCTAGTTTCACCCACCAGTGGAAACAATTCCGCTGCTTCTATCATATCTATTCCCTTCATAATCTTATATGTATCTATAAGATCTCCCCTCATTCTTCTGAATTTCAATGAGTGTAGCCCCAGTTTATTCAGTCTCTCCTCATAAGCCAACCCTCTCAACTCCAGAATATAACCCAGTGAATCTCCTCTGCTCCCCCTCCAGTGCCAGTATATCCTTTCTCAAGCAAGGAGACCAAAACTGTACACAGTACTCCAGGTGTGGCCTCACCAGCACCTTATACAGCTGCAACATAACCTCGCTGTTTTTAAACTCCATCCCTGTAGCAATGAAGGACAAAATTCCATTTGCCTTCTTAATTACCTGCTGCACCTGCAAACCAACTCCTTGAGATTCCTGCACAAGGACACCCAGGTCCCTCTGCACAGCAGCATGCTGCAATTTTTTATCATTTAAATAATAGTCCCACCCTCCCTATCTCCCACCCTCCCTATCTCCCTCCCTCGCTATCTCCCTTCCTCCATAATTCCCTCACTATCTCCCTCCCTATCTCCCTCCCTCCCTTTATCTGAAACCAAGATCCCTGGATTTGGTACTGGGAAATGAACCGGGCCAAGTGTTAGATTTGGTTGTGGGAGAGCACTTTGGAGATAGTGACCACAATTCGGTGTCTTTTGTTATTGCAATGGAGAGGGATAGGGCCATACGGCAGGACAAGGTTTACAATTGGGGGAGAGGTAATAATGATGCGATTAGGCAACAATTAGGGGGCATAAGATGGGAACAGAAACTGTCAGGGAAAGGCACTAATGAAAAGTGGAACTTTTTCAAGGAACAAATACTGGGTGTCCTTGATAGGTATGTCCCTGTCAGGCAGGGAGGAAATGGCCGAGTGAGGGAACCATGGTTCATGAAAGAGGTGGAATGTCTTGTGAAAAGGAAGAGGGAAGCTTATGTAGGGATGAGGAAACAAGGTTCAGATGGCTCGATTGAGGGTTACAAGTTAGCAAGGAATGAGCTGAAAAAGGGGCTTAGGAGAGCTAGGAGGGGACATGAGAAGTCCTTGGCGGATCGGATCAAGGAAAACCCCAAGGCTTTTTACTCTTATGTGAAGAATAAAAGAATGACCAGGGTGAGGTTAGGGCCGGTCAAGGACAGTAGTGGGAACTTGTGTATGGAGTCAGTAGAGATAGGCGAGGTGATGAATGAATACTTTTCTTCAGTGTTCACCAAGGAGAGGGGCCATGTTTTTGAGGAAGAGAAGGTGTTACAGGCTAATAGGCTGGAGGAAATAGATGTTCGGAGGGAGGATGTCCTGGCAGTTTTGAATAAACTGAAGGTCGATAAGTCCGCTGGGCCTGATTAAATATATCCTAGGATTCTTTGGGAGGCAAGGGATGAGATTGCAGAGCCTTTGGCTTTGATCTTTGGGTCCTCGCTGTCCACGGGGATGGTGCCAGAGGACTGGAGAATGGCGAATGTTGTTCCTCTGTTTAAGAAAGGGAATAGAAATGACCCTGGTAATTATAGACCGGTTAGTCTTACTTCGGTGGTTGGTAAATTGATGGAAAAGGTCCTTAGAGATGGGATTTACGACCATTTAGAAAGATGCGGATTAATCCGGGATAGTCAGCACGGATTCGTGAAGGGCAAGTCGTGCCTCACAAATTTGATAGAATTTTTTGAGGAGGTAACTAAGTGTGTTGATGAAGGTAGGGCAGTTGATGTCATATACATGGATTTTAGTAAGGCGTTTGATAAGGTCCCCCATGGTCGGCTTATGATGAAAGTGAGGAGGTGTGGGATAGAGGGAAAGTTGGCCGATTGGATAGGTAACTGGCTGTCTGATCGAAGACAGAGGGTGGTGGTGGATGGAAAATTTTCGGATTGGAGGCAGGTTGCTAGCGGAGTGCCACAGGGATCAGTGCTTGGTCCTCTGCTCTTTGTGATTTTTATTAATGACTTAGAGGAGGGGGCTGAAGGGTGGATCAGTAAATTTGCTGATGACACCAAGATTGGTGGAGTAGTGGATGAGGTGGAGGGCTGTTGTAGGCTGCAAAGAGACATAGATAGGATGCAAAGCTGGGCTGAAAAATGGCAAATGGAGTTTAACCCTGATAAATGTGAGGTGATTCATTTTGGTAGGACTAATTTAAATGTGGATTACAGGGTCAAAGGTAGGGTTCTGAAGACTGTGGAGGAACAGAGAGATCTTGGGGTCCATATCCACAGATCTCTAAAGGTTGCCACTCAAGTGGATAGAGCTGTGAAGAAGGCCTATAGTGTGTTAGCTTTTATTGTAAGAAGTTTAACAACACCAGGTTAAAGTCCAACAGGTTTATTTGGTAGCAAAAGCCACACAAGCTTTCGAAGCTCTAAGCCCCTTCTTCAGGTGAGTGGGAATTCTGTTCACAAACAGAGCTTATAAAGACACAGACTCAATTTACATGAATAATGGTTGGAATGCGAATACTTACAACTAATCCAGTCTTTAAGAAACAAAACAATGGGAGTGGAGAGAGCATCAAGACAGGCTAAAAAGATGTGTATTGTCTCCAGACAAGACAGCCAGTGAAACTCTGCAGGTCCACGCAACTGTGGGAGTTACAAATAGTGTGACATGAACCCAATATCCCGGTTGAGGCCGTCCTCATGTGTGCGGAACTTGGCTATCAGTTTCTGCTCAGCGACTCTGCGCTGTCGTGTGTCGCGAAGGCCGCCTTGGAGAACGCTTACCCGAATATCAGAGGCCGAATGCCCGTGACCGCTGAAGTGCTCCCCAACAGGAAGAAAACAGTCTTGCCTGGTGATTGTCGCGCTCGACAATCACCAGGCAAGACTGTTCTCTTCCTGTTGGGGAGCACTTCAGCGGTCACGGGCATTCGGCCTCTGATATTCGGGTAAGCGTTCTCCAAGGCGGCCTTCGCGACACACGACAGCGCAGAGTCGCTGAGCAGAAACTGATAGCCAAGTTCCGCACACATGAGGACGGCCTCAACCGGGATATTGGGTTCATGTCACACTATTTGTAACTCCCACAGTTGCGTGGACCTGCAGAGTTTCAC
>NW_027595006.1:0-2500 GCF_964213995.1 Mustelus asterias | reverse complement strand
CTCATAAATCTTGTCCGTCAGGATCTTCTCCATCAGTTTACCAACCACTGAGGTTAGACTCACCGGTCGGTAATTTCCTGGGCTATCCCTATTCCCCTTCTTGAAAATGGGAACCACATCCGCAATCCTCCGGCACCTCTCCCGTCTCCATCGACGAAGCAAAGATCATCGCCAGAGGCTCTGCAATCTCCTCCCTCGCCTCCCACAGTAACCTGGGGTACATCCCATCCGGACCCAGCGACTTATCTATCTTGATGCCATTCAAAGATTCCAGCACAACCTATCCACCGAGCTGTCCCCCACAGCTACGATGCTTTGTTCATTACAACCTATTAACTCACCCCCACCCCCCCCATTCCAGACCATGTGATCTCCAGGGAGAGGCGAAAACCCAGAGTGAAAAACCCCAGGGCCAATATGGGGAAAAAAAAATCTGGGAAATTCCTCTCCGACCCCCTGAGGCGATCGAAACGAGTCCAGGAGATCACACTGGCCCTGATCGGAAAATGCTTCCCAACCCAAAGGAAGGTTCACTCGGTTGATCCCAGGAATGGAGGGATTTTCTTATGAGGTTGAGTAGGTTGGGCCTGTACTCGAGGGAGTTGAGAAGAATGAGAGGCGACCATATTGAGACGTATCGGATTCTCAGGGGGGTTTGACAGGGTGGATGCTGAGAGGTTGTTTCCCCTTGTGGGAGAGTCTCAGACCAGAGGGCACAATCTCAGAGTGAGTCAAAGAACAAAGAAAATTACAGCACAGGAACAGGCCCTTCGGCCCTCCAAGCCTGCACCGACCATGCTGCCCGACTGAACTAAATCCCCCTACCCTTCTGGGGACCGTATCCCTCTATTCCCATCCTATTCATGTATTTGTCCAGATGCCCCTTAAAACTCACTACCGTATCCACTTCCACTCCCTCCCCCGGCAGCGAGTTCCAGGCACCCACCACCCTCTGTGTAAGAAACTTGCCTCGTACATCTCCTTTAAACCTTGCCCCTCGCACCTTAAACCTGTGCCCCCCTAGTAATTGACTCTTCCACCCTGGGAAAAAGCTTCTGACTCTCCACTCTGTCCATGCCTCTCATAATCTTGTAGACTTCTATCAAGTCGCCCCTCAACCTCCGTCGCTCCAGTGAGAACAAACCAAGTTTCTCCAACCTCTCCTCATAGCTAATGCCCTCCATACCAGGCAACATCCTGGTAAATCTTTTCTGTACCCTCTCCAAAGCCTCCACATCCTTCTGGTAGTGTGGCGACCAGAATTGAACACTATATTCCAAGTGCGGCCTAACTAAGGTTCTATAAAGCTGCAATATGACTTGCCAATTTTTAAACTCAATGCCCTGGCTGATGAAGGCAAGCATGCCGTATGCCTTCCTGACTACCTTCTCCACCTGCATTGCCACTTTGTGACCTGTGTACCTGTACACCCAGATCCCTTTGCCTATCAATACTCTTAAGGGTTCTGCCATTTACTGTATATTTCCTATCTGTATTAGACCTTCCAAAATGCATTACCTCACATTTGTCCGGATTAAACTCCATCTGCCATCTCTCCGCCCAAGTCTCCAACTGATCTATATCCTGCTGTATCCTCTGATGGTCCTCATCGCCATCCGCAAATCCACCAACCTTTGTGTCATCCGCAAACTTGCTAATCAAACCTGGTACATTTTCCTCCAAATCATTTATATATATATTACAAACAGCAAAGGTCCCAGCACTGATCCCTGAGGAATGCCACTTGTCACAGCCCTCCATTCAGAAACACACCCTTCCACTGCTACCCTCTGTCTTCTTTGACCGAACCAGTTTTGTATCCACCTTGCCAGCTCACCTCTGATCCCATGCGACTTCATCTTCTGCACCAGTCTGCCATGAGGGACCTTGTCAAAGGCCTTACTGAAGTCCATGTCGACAACATCCACTGCCCTACCCTCATCAATCATCTTCATCACTTCCTCGGAAAACTCAATCAAGTTAGTGAGACACGACCTCCCCTTCACAAAACCATGTTGCCTCTCGCTAATCCGTCCATTTATTTCCAAGTGGGAATAAATCCTGTCTCAAAGAATCCTCTCCAATAATTTCCCTACCACTGACGTAAGGCCTGTAGTTACCTGGATTATTCTTGCCAACCTTCTTAAACAAAGGAACATGATTGGCTATTCTCCAATCCTCTGGGACCACCCCTGTAAGAGTTTTAACAACACCAGGTTAAAGTCCAACAGGTTTATTTGGTAGCAAATACCATTAGCTTTCGGAGCGCTGCTCCTTCGTCAGATGGAGTGGAAATGTGCTCTCAAACAGGGCACAGAGACACAAAATCAAGTTACAGAATACTGATTAGAATGCGAATCCCAACAGCCAACCAGATCTTAAATGTACAGACAATGTGGGTGGAGGGAGCATTAAGCACAGGTTAAAGAGATGTGTATTGTCTCCAGACAGGACAGCCAGCAAGTCCAGAAGGCAAGCTGTGGGGGTTACTGATAATGTG
>NW_027595005.1:0-6454 GCF_964213995.1 Mustelus asterias | reverse complement strand
CTTGCCAACCAATCAGCAGTCTTTTCTCCTGTAGTATGAGTTATTGGGATCATTTCAAATTTGGCATTCTTGAATTTGACCTGATGAGTAAAAGGTGAAAAACTTCGGCAACATGTCTCCTTTTTCATTCTACTTTCTAATTCCAAGACAACCCATCAAGGGATCCAAAATGGGCACATGGGCTGGTGATAAAGATGGATGAATCGACGTCTAGGTGACCAGCAGAATGAGAACAGAGGGTTGGTGGTGTATCCGCTCGCCGCTAATGCATTCTCTGAGATACTCTGGCTACAACGGAATGTGGAATCCCAGCAAAGAGGAGGGGCATTAAAAGGAGGATGCTGGGATCAGCCGTTAAGGATCAAAGAGAGAGAGAGAGAGAGAGATGGGAGAGGAGTAAGGAGGATGATGCCCCGGGCGTTGACGCTTTCAGACCGGGCTCAGGACCAGCTCAGCATTGTGGGAATTCGACCAGAGAACAGTAGGAGACTTGACATAGATCGCGAAGAAAAAACACCCTGAAGGATAATGGAGAGGAAAAGGAGGCTGGAGATGGTAGCTTAATGAAATGGGGGAGGGTTCATCGAACTATAGAATCCCTAGAGAGCAGCAGAGGCCATTCGGCCCATTGCGTCTGCACCGGCCCTCAGACAAAGCACCTTAACCAGGCCCTATCCCCGTAACCCCATACATTTACCATGACCAATTCCCCTAACCTTTGGACACTAAGGGGCAACTTAGCATGGCCAATCCCCCTAACCTACACGTCTTTGGACACTAAGGGGCACTTTAGCATGGCAAATCCACCTAACCTGCGCATCTTTGGACACTAAGGGGCAACTTAGCACGGCCAATCGACCTAACCTGCACATCTTTGGACTGTGGGAGGAAACCGGAGCACCCGGAGGAAACCCACGCAGACATGGGGAGAACGTGCAGACTCCTCACGGACAGTGACCCAAGCCAGGAATTGAACCCGGGTCCCTGGCGCTGTGAGGCAGCAGTGCTAACCACTGTGCCGCCCTGAAGGGTGATTTCTTTTGTCGGGGGAGTGTGTGATGACAGCCAACTCGTAACAAGATGAATCATTTTTAATGTCAGCCAACAGAAAGGGAAGGGGAGAGAAGTCGATAGTGGGGCAGAGAGAGCGGCTCACAGACATTTTAAAGTTTATTGATTAGCGTCACAAGTAAGGCTTACATTAACACCGCAATGAAGTTACTGTGAAAATCCCCCTAGTCGCCACACTCCCGTGCTTTTCGGGTATACTGAGGGAGAATTTAGCACCTAACCAGCACGTCTTTCGGACTGTGGGAGGAAACCGGAGCACCCGGAGGAAACCCATGCAGACACGGGGAGAATGTGCAGACTCCACACAGACAGTGACCCAAGCTGGGAATTGAACCCGGGTCCCTGGCGCTGTGAGGCAGTAGTGCTAACCACTGTGCCAATGTGCCGCCCACTTGAACTGAGGCGGGGGATGTTTGGTCTTTCAGCCGTGGCTGGTGTATGGACAAGATCTGGCTGAGAAAGGGGGCAATGGGATCCTCAGGGGTTGCAAGTACTCGGCTTAAGAACGGCAGAAGCAAGTCATTGCATTTCAATTCCACGCACTAACCGATGGACGCCCGGTGGAAGGGAGAGGATGTTGAGGTTTAGATCCGGCTGAAGAACCAAGGGGCTTTTAATACAGCTTTATTCGGCAGGGTAAGGGTTACATGCTGTACAACTGTGCAGAGTTCCTGTTCCTTCTGTGGGCTGAAGGTTAATCAATGTGCGAGTGTGTGGGGAAAGAGTTCTCTCGCTCTCTTCTCTTTCTCACCAGAATGAATCAACGATTTCTGCTCTCATGGAAGGAACATTCTGCAAGTCAGCAACTATAATAGCTGTAGGAATTATTAATGGTCTTGCCCTCAGTAAGGTGAATGTTGTCAGTGTTGGGGAATGCCGCACTCTCCGTTTTTATTCTACTCCCAGTTCAACGGATTAACTTTAATTTTTAATTTAATTCATTTGTGGGACATGGGCGTCGCTGGCTGGGCCAGCATTTATTGCCCATCCCTAGTTGATACTTCTTTGGAGGGCAGTTGAGGGTCAACCACATTGCTGTGGCTCTGGAGTCACATGTAGGCCAGACAGAGCAAGGATGGCAGATTTCCTTCCCAAAAAGACATGAGTGAACATATTCTTCCATGAATAGGATGGGAATAGAGGGATATGGTCCCCGGAAGGGTAGGGGTTTTAATTCAGTTGGGCAGCACGGTCGGTGCAGGCTTGGAGGGCCGAAGGGCCTGTTCCTGTACTGTAATTATCTTTGTTCTTTGTTCAGATGTGTTTTTCCGACAATGGGTCATCAGTAGATTCTTAATTCCAGATATTTTTTATTGAATTCAAATTCCATCATCTGCCGTGGCGGGATTCGAACCCGGGTCCCCAGAATATTAGCTGAGTTTCTGGATTAATAGTCTAGCAATAATACCACTAGGCCATCTCAAACGGTATCCATGTTTCTCACCTTCCAGCCAATCTGGGTCAAGTTGCTACGTTTGAGGGAGAATTTAGCATGGCCAATGCACCTAACCAGCACATCTTTCGGACTGTGGGAGGAAACCGGAGCACCCGGAGGAAACCCACGCAGACACGGGGAGAATGTGCAGTACAGGAACAGGCCCTTCGGCCCTCCACACAGACAGCGACCCAAGAAAGGAATCGAACCCGGATCTCTGGCGCTGTGAGGCAGCAGTGCTAATCACTGTGCCACCATATATTTTTGAGTCGGTTGGTACGCGACCTTGGTATCTTTTTCCCGACGGAAGAAGCTGGAAGAGAGAATGTCTGAGGTGCGTGGGGTCCTCGATTATGCTGGCTGCTCTTCCGAGGCAGCAGGGCGTGTAGACGGAGTCAATGGATTGGAGGCTGGTTTGCGTGATGGACTGGGCTATGTTCACGACCCTTTCTTGCGGTGTTGTGCGGAGCGGGAGCTCCTGTTGGTTACGGGGGTGGTGGATGGTTGAAGTCTAACAGGGTCAAATCCAGTATCTAGGCCTGAAAGCTCGACCGACTGAGCACGGGGATGTGCCCACACATTCGGGGGAATGGGACTTCTATTAAATCCAGTCCCACGAAAGCGGGAGAATCGCGCGGTCACATGACAATAGTGAGGAAAACCATCCCGGTATATTCTTACCGATAATTCTCAACATTCCAACCTTGTGGCATCCAGATCTGCAGGTGAATCATTCCATAGTTTGTGGCCTCACTTGACCATCCTGGAATCCGATTCCCCATGCTGAACGCCCGCTCTGTGGAGAAATTCCCGGTATCACTGCATTTTACTCGTTTGAACTTGTTTCTCCCTCCGCCAACTCTCTCTCTCAATTTAATTTAAAGTAAAAACTATCTCCTCAAGATACTTATCGCCTCGAATATACCTTCCCCACCAACACCCACAAGGTCGGTCAGCCGAGGTTTCATTGACTGTGGGGCCCACAAGCGCTTGGAATTTATTTATTAGTGTCACAGGTAGGCTTACATTAACACTGCAATGAAGCTACTGTGAAAATCCCCTAGTCGCCACACTCCGGCGCGAAATTGAGGGAGAATTTAGCATGGCCATTCCACATAACCTGCACATCTTTGGACACTAAGGGGCAATTTAGCATGGCCAATCCACCTAACCTGCACATCTTTGGGCACTAAGGGGCAATTTAGCACGGCCAATCCACCTAACCTGCATATCTTTGGACACTAAGGGGCAATTTAGCATGGCCAATCCACCTATCCTGCACATCTTTGGACTGTGGGAAGCAACCGGAGCACCCGGAGGAAACCCACGCAGACACATGGAGAATGTGCAAACTCCGCACAGACAGTGACCCAAGCCGGGAATCGAACCCAGGTCCCTAGCGCTGTGAGGCAGCCGTGCTAACCTCTGTGCCACCGTGCTGCCCACTAACCTCTGCTGTAAAGCAGATGGGACAGCCCCCCCCCACCCCCCGCCTCCCCCTCCCCCCCCCTTCAACACCCCACCCCCTGGCGAACATTTCAGCCGAAAGACGGCACCTCCGACAGTGCGGCACCTCCACTCAGCACCGTCCCGGGGAGTTGTCAGTGCATGTTGTTGTACTTAGTTGCTGGAGGAGAGGGGGAGGGGGACTTGAACCCGGAACTTGGCGAGGTAGAGGGGTGGTGGGTGGGGTGAGGAAGTGGGGGACAGGGTGGGGGGGGGAGGGGGGTGGAGGGAACAGAGTGCTGCCAAACTGAGTGACATGAGACAAAGAACTGGAGAAGTAGGAATCAAAAATAGGACCTTTACTGATTGCCGGAGGAGGGTCGATGTTAAGGTTTCCTCCCTTCCCGGCACTTCAGGTCCCCTCCCGGTCCCCCCCAGGCGTTGCCAGAGGGCTGCAGCACTCCACGGACATGAATGAACTGTAAGAGCTGCCTGTTTCCTACGAGTGTGAGCAGAGCAGCTGCCGCTTTCCCGAGGTGTTCTCACTTCCTGCTCCCCAGGCTCCCGGCAGATGGAGACGCTATTCCAGGTCTTTCACAAGTCCTCGCTGTACACAAGCGTACCCACAGCCTGACGGTGACAACCTGGCGGCACTCCGGCCTGTGCCAGGCTGGTCCTCGCCTCTCACTCGATCAACAACCCTCCCTGCTACAAGCCAGGGAACATTTAAAAACAATCTTCCTTTTTTTTTGAACAGGATGTGGCCATCAATTTGCAAGGCAAGGTCACAATTTAGAAACTAGAAGCAGGAGGAGGCCATTCGGCCCTTCGAGCCTGTTCACCACTCATTCTGATCATGGCTGATCATCGAATACAATATCCTGATTCCGCCTTCGCCCCCCCATACCTTCCTTCCATATCCCTTGATCCCTTTAGCCCCAAGAGCTAAAGAAATGTTGAAACTAGAAGCAGGAGAAGGCCAGTCGGCCCTTCCAGCGCGCTCCACCATTCATTTTGATCATAGTAAGAAGTCTCACAACACCAGGTTAAAGTCCAATCGGTTTATTTGGAATCACGAGCTTTCGGAGCGCTGCCCCTTCCTCAGGTGAGTAGGGGGAGCGGCGCTCCGAAAGCTCGTGATTCCAAATAAACCCGTTGGACTCTAACCTGGTGTTGTGAGACTTCTTACTGTGCCCACCCCAGTCCAACGCTAGCATCTCCACATTATGATCATGGCTGATCATCAAATTCAATATCCTGATCCCCCTCTTCCCCCCCCATATCCCTTGATCCCTTTAGCCCCTAATTTCTTCTTGAAATCACACAATGTTTTGGCCTCGACTACTTTCTGTGGGAGTGAATTCCACACATTCACCACTCTCTGGGTGAAGAAATTTCTCCTCACCTCAGTCCTAAAAGGTTTACCCCTTATCCTCAAACTATGACCCCCCTAGGTCAGCATTTGTTGCCCGTCCCTAGTTGCCCTTGAACTGAGCATCTCGCTCGGCCATTTCAGAGGGCAGATGAAAGTCAACCGCATTGCTGTGGCTCTGGAATAACATGTAGGCCAGACCGGGTAAGGACGGCAGATTTCCTTCCCTAAAGGACATTAGTGAACCAGATGGGTTTTTCCGACAATGGGTCTTAATTCCAGATATTTTTTAGTGAATTCAAATTCCACTTTAATGAACCAGATAAGGTTTTTAGAACAATCAAAGATAGTTTCTTCAGCCAAATCGAGCTTCACATTCCAGGTTTTTTTAAAAATTAATCAAATTTAAAATTACACCAGCTGCGATGGTGGGATTTGAACCCATGCTCCTTGGATAATGAGCCAGAGCCTCTGGATTACTAGCTCAGAGACATTAACACAATACCACCATCTCTTTTGGAAATCCCCAACCGAATAGCACCCTCCACCACCCCTCCCGGGCCCCAATGTTGTGTGTGTCACTCTGCAAGGAATCCTGGGAGTGTTGCTGGTCCCCTACTTACTAACCTTGTCCCTCTATACATGGACTTTGAAGGGGCTGTGCGTGGTGGCACAGTGATTCCCGGGTCACTGTCTGTGCGAAGTTTGCACCTTATCCCCATGTCTGCGTGGGTTTCTTCCAAGTGTGCTGGTTTCTCAGATGTTAGGTGGATTGGCCATTAAATTCTGCAGGTGTGGATTGGCCATGCTAAATTGCCCCTTAGTGTCCTAAGATGTGCAGGTTAGGTGGATTGGCCGTGCTAAATTGCCTCTTAGTGTCAAAAGATGTGCGGGTTAGGTGGATTGGCCATGCTAAATTGCCCCTTAGTGCCAATGATGTGTAGGTTATGTGGATTGGCCATGCTAAATTGCCCCTTAGTGCCAATGATGCGTAGGTTATGTGGATTGGCCATGGTAAATTGCCCCTTAGTGTCCAAAGATGTGCAGGTTAGGTGGATTGGCCATGCTAAATTGCCCCTTAGTGCCAATGATGTGTAGGTTATGTGGATTGGCCATGGTAAATTGCCCCT
>NW_027595004.1:0-6705 GCF_964213995.1 Mustelus asterias | reverse complement strand
ACGCACCCACCACTCTCTGAGTGAAAAAACTTACCCCGAACATCTCCTCTGTACCTACTCCCCAGCACCCTAAACCTGTGACCTCTTGTGACAACCATTCCATCCCTGGGTAAAAGCCTCTGAGAGTCCACTCTATCAATACCTCTCAACATCTTATACACCTCTATCAGGTCATCCTTCGCCTCCCCATGGAGAAAAGACCTAGCTCTCTCAACCTATCCTCATAAGGCATGCCATCTAATCCAGGCAACATCCTTGAAAATCTCCTCTGCACCCTTTCTATGGCTTCCACATCCTTTCTGTAATGAGGCGACCAGAACTGGGCACAGTACTCCAGGTGGGGTCTGACCAGGGTCCTAAACAGCTGCAGCATTATCTCCCGATTTCTAAACTCAATTCCTCTATTGATGAAAGCCAGTATTCCATACGCCCTCTTAATTACAGCCTCTGCCTGCGACACTGCTTAGAGCATCCCCAAGATCCTTCTGATCTTCCACACTGCCACATTTCTTCTATACATTTCCCTGAGAAAACCTCCTTCCAATTCATGCCTCTAATTTCCTGCCTAATAGCCTCATAATTGCCCTTACTCCAAATAAACACTTTCCTAGCTTGACTGATCCTATCTCTCTCCAATGCTAATGTAAATGGAAAAGGTCCTCAGGGATAGGATTTACGACCATTTAGAAAGATGTAGCTTAATCTGGGATAGTCAGCACGGATTTGTGAAGGGCAAGTCTTGCCTCACAAATTTGATAGAATTTTTTGAGGAGGTAACTAAGTATGTAGATGAAGGTAGTGCAGTTGATGCCATATACATGGATTTTAGTAAGGCGTTTGATAAAGTCCCCCATGGTCGTCTTATGAAGAAAGTAAGGATGTGTGGGATAGAGGGTAGTTTGGCCGATTGGATAGGTAACTGGCTATCTAACAGAAGACAGAGGGTGGTGGTGGATGGAAAATTTTCGGACTGGAAACCGGTTAGCAGTGGAGTGCCACAGGGATCAGTGCTTGGTCCTCTGCTATTTGTGATTTTTATAAATGACTTGGAGGAGGGGGCTGAAGGGTGCATCAGTAAATTTGCTGATGACACCAAGATTGGTGGAGTAGTGGATGAGGTGGAGGGCTGTTGTAGGCTGCAAAGAGATATAGATAGGATGCAGAGCTGGGCTGAAAAATGGCAAATGGAGTTTAACCCTGACAAATGCGAGGTGATTCATTTTGGTAGGACAAATTTAAATGTGGATTACAGGGTCAAAGGTAGGGTTCTGAAGAATGTGGAGGAACAGAGAGATCTTGGGGTTCATATCCATAGATCTCTGAAGGTTGCCATTCAAGTGGATAGAGCCGTGAAGAAGGCCTATAGTGTGTTGGCGTTCATTAACAGGGGGTTTGAGTTTAAGAGCCGTGGGGTTATGCTGCAACTGTACAGGACCTTGGTGAGACCACATTTGGAATATTGTGTGCAGTTCTGGTCACCTCACTATAAGAAGGATGTGGAGACACTGGAAAGAGTGCAAAGGAGATTTACCAGGATGCTGCCTGGTTTGGAGGGTAGGTCTTATGAGGAAAGGTTGAGGGAACTTGGGCTTTTCTCTTTGGAGCGGAGGAGGTTGAGAGGAGACTTGATAGAGGTTTATAAGATGATGAGGGGAATCGATAGAGTGAACGTTCAAAGACTATTTCCTCGGGTGAATGGAGTGGTAACTAGGGGGCAGAACTATAGGGTTCATGGTGGGAGATATAGGAAGGATGTCCGAGGTAGGTTTTTTACTCAGAGAGTGGTTGGGGTGTGGAATGGACTGCCTGCAGTGATAGTAGAGTCAGAAACTTTAGGAACATTTAAGAAGCTATTGGATAGGCACATGGAGTACTTCGGGATGATAGGGAGGAAATAGCTTGATCTGGGTTTCAGACAAAGCTCGGCACAACAACGTGGGCCGAAGGGCCTGTTCTGTGCTGTACTGTTCTATGTTCTAAATGATCACTATCCCCAAAATGCTCTCCCACTGAGAGATCTCACACCTGCCCAGGTTGATTCCCTAATACCAAATCAAGTACAGCCTCTCCTCTTGTAGGCTTATCCACATACTGTGTCAGGAAGCGCTCCTGAACACACTCTGAACCCCTCACCCTAGGGATATTCCAATCGATATTTGGGAAATTAAAATCTCCCATCACGACCACTCTGTTATTATCACATCTCTCCAGGATCTGCTTCCCAATCTGCTCCTCCACATCCCTGCTACTATTGGGCGGCCTATAGAAAACACCCAATAAAGTTATTGACCCCTTCCTGCTGCGAACGTCCACCCACAGAAATTCCATAGACAATCCCTCTGTGGCATCCATCTTTTCTACAGCCGTGACGCTATCCCTGATCAACAGTGCCACTCCCCCACCTCTTTTGCCTCCTTCCCCTCACATCTGAAACCCGGCACTTGAAGTATCCAGTCCTGTCCCTGAGATAACCAAGTCTCTGTAATGGCCACCACATCATACTTCCAAGTAGTGATCCACGCTCTAAGCTCATCCATTTTGTTCACTACACTCCTTGCGTTAAAATACACACATCTCAACCCTTCGGTCTGAGCACTTCCCTTCTCCGTCACCTGCGTATCCTCCCTCTGACACCGTCTACAAGCCCCTTTTATTTTTAAGCTAACCTCCTCTCTCCCAGTCACCTCATTTTGATTCCCACCCCCCAACCATTCTAGTTTAAACACTCCCCAGTAGCCTTTAGCAAACCTTCCCGCCAGGATATTGGTCCCCCTGGGATTTAAGTGAAACCCGTTCTTTTTGTACAAGTTGCACCTGCCCCTAAAGAGGTCCCAATGATCCAGGAACCTGAATCCCTGCCCCCTGCTCCAATCCCTCAGCCACGCATTTATCCTCCACCTTATTTTGTTCCTTTCCTCACTGTCTCATGGCACAGGCAGCAATCCCGAGATTACTACCTTTGCGTTCATTTTTCTTAACTCCCTACCTAACTTCCTATATTCTCCTTTCATAACCCCTTCCCCTTTCCTGCCTATGTCAGTGGTACCAGTATGCACCACGACCTCTGGCTCCTCTCCCTCCCACTTCAGGATTTCTTGGATTCGGTCAGAAACACCCCTGATCCCGGCACCAGGGAGGCAAACCACCATCCGTGTTTCTCGACTTCCTCCACAAAAACGCCTGTCTGACCCCCTCACTGTAGAGTCCCCTATCACCACTGCCTTCCTCCTCCTTTCCTTACCCTTCTGTGCTACAAGGCCGGACTCTGCGCCGGAGGCACGACCACTGCTGCTTCCACCAGGTGGGCTGTCCACCCCAGCAGTACTCAAACAAGTGTACTTATTTTTAAGGGGCACAATCACTGGGGTACTCTCTACCACCTGACTTTTCCCTTTCCTGACTGTGACCCACTTGCCCCGGTGTGACCACCTGCCTATAACTCCTATCTATCACCTCCTCGTTTTCCCTGACCAGACGAATGTCCTCGAGCTGCAGCTCCAGTTCCCTAACTCGGTCCCTTAGGAGCCGCAGCTCGACGCACCCAGCGCAGATATGCACTTCTGGGAGGCTAGGAGACCCCACGACCTCCCACATCCGGCACTGAGAACAGCAAACTGGCTTCACATTCACAATGCCCCTTTTCCTCAGATTCCACCGGGGGGGGGGGGGTGGTCTGGAGTCACTCGAACTACCGACTGACTCCAGGCACATGCGGCACGGTAGCACAGTAGGGCGGCACGGTAGCACAGTGGTTAGCACTGCTGCTTCACAGCTCCAGGGTCCCGGGTTCGATTCCCGGCTTGGTTCACTGTCTGTGTGGAGTTTGCACATTCTCCTCGTGTCTGCGTGGGTTTCCTCCGGGTACTCCGGTTTCCTCCCACAGTCCAAAGATGTGCGGTTTAGGTGGATTGGCCATGCTAAAATTGCCCCTTGGTGTTCTGAGATGCGTAGGTTAGAGGGATTAGTGGGTAAAATATATGTAGGGATATGGGGGTAGGGCCTGGGTGGGATTGTGGTCGGTGCAGACTCGATGGGCCGAATGGCCTCTTCCTGTACTGTAGGGTTTCTATGATTAAACACATTTAACGAGGTAGCCTCTACTGCTTCATTGGGCAGAGAATTCCAAAGATTCACTAACCTCTGGGAGAAGAAGTTCCTCCTCAACTCTGTTCTAAATTGACTCCCCTGTATTTTGAGGCTATGCCCCCTAGTTCTTGTTTCCATTGTAAGTGGAAATAACCTCGCTGCTTCTACCCTGTCTAGCCCCTTCATTATCTTATATGTCTCTATGAGATCTCCCCTCAACCTTCTAAACTCCAATGAGTACAGGCCCAGTCTACTCAATCTCTCCTCATAAGCTAACCCCCTCATAGAACCATAGAAAATTACAGCTCAGAAACAGGCCTTTTGGCCCTTCTTGTCTGTGCCGAACCATTTTATGCCTAGTCCCACTAACCTGCATTTGGACCATATCCCTCCACACCCCTCTCATCCATGAACCCATCCAAGTTTTTCTTAAATGTTAAAAGTGACCCCGCATTTACCACTTTATCCGGCAGCTCATTCCACACTCCCACCACTCTCTGCGTGAAGAAGCCTCCCCTAATATTCCCTTTAAACTTTTCTCCTTTCACCCTTAACCCATGCCCTCTGGTTTTTTCTCCCCTAGCCTCAGCGGAAAAAGCTTGCTTGCATTCACTCTATCTATACCCATCAAAATCTTATACACCTCTATCAAATCTCCCCTCAATCTTCTACGCTCCAGGGAATAAAGTCCCAACCTATTCAATCTCTCTCTGTAACTCAGCTTCTCAAGTCCCGGCAACATCCTTGTGAACCTTCTCTGCACTCTTTCAATCTTATTTACATCCTTCCTGTAACTAGGTGACCAAAACTGTACACAATACTCCAAATTCGGCCTCACCAATGCCTTATATAACCTTGATGTGGAGATGCCGGCGTTGGACTGGGGTAAACACAGTAAGAAGTTTAACAACACCAGGTTAAAGTCCAACAGGTTTATTTGGTAGCAAAAGCCACACAAGCTTTCGAGGCTCTGAGCCCCTTCTTCAGGTCAGAAGAAGGGGCTCAGAGCCTCGAAAGCTTGTGTGGCTTTTGCTACCAAATAAACCTGTTGGACTTTAACCTGGTGTTGTTAAACTTCTTATTATATAACCTTACCATAACACTCCAACTTTTATACTCGATACTCCGATTTATAAAGGCCAATGTACCAAAGGCACTCTTTACGACCCTATCCACCTGTGACGTCACTTTTAGGGAATTCTGTACCTGTATTCCCAGATCCCTCTGTTCAACTGCACTCTTCAGAGTCCTACCATTTACCCTGTACGTTCTTCTTTGGTTTGTCCTTCCAAAGTGCAATATCTCACACTTGTCCGCGTTAAACTCCATTTGCCATTTTTCAGCCCATTTTTCTAGTTGGTCCAAATCCCTCTGCAAGCTTTGAAAACCTTCCTCACTGTCCACTACACCTCCAATCTTTGTATCATCAGCAAACTTGCTGATCCAATTTACCACATTATCATCCAGATCATTGATATAGATGACAAACAACAATGGACCCAACACCGATCCCTGCGGCACACCACTAGTCACAGGCCTCCACTCAGAGAAGCAATCCTCCACAACCACTCTCTGGCTTCTTCCATTGAGCCAGTGTCTTATCCAATTTACTACCTCCCCATGTATACCTAGCGACTGAACCTTCCTAACTAACCTCCCATGAGGGACCTTGTCATCTCCGGAATCAACCTGGTGAACCTTTTCTGTACCCCCTCCAAAGCTAATATATCCTTTCTTAAATAAGGGGACCAAAATTGTACACAGTACTCCAGGTGCGGCCTCACCAGTACCCTGTGCAGCTGCAGCATGACCTCCCTGCTTTTAAACTCCATCCCTCTCGCGATAAAGGCCAACATTCCATTTGCCTTCTTGACCACCTGCTGCACCTGCAAACTGAGTTTTTGTGAATCATGCACAAGGACCCCCAGGTCCCTCTGCACAGTAGCTTGTTGTAATTTTTCACCATTTAAATAATAGTCCATTTTACTATTATTCCTTCCAAAGTGGATAACCTCACACTTACCGACATATCAGTGGTTAATATTGTGCTTCTATTAAGCTGTTGTTTATATATTTATTATTCTGAAACTATCATGTGTTTTGACTGTAATGTTTTGGATGGATTCTTTGTGACCCCTGGACCTGGGCCTGGCAGGCATAGCCTCAAAGGAATTGCCCGCTAACCAAGGCTCCCGGGAGCTGAGCCCCAGACGGGGGCAGATAATCTACATTGTGCTATATTGGTTTGTCGGTTGAAAATTTATTGTGAGACTATATTTTATTCTAGTTTGTAATTGGAAATTGGAATGTATTTTGGTTTATAATGGGAAATTGGAATGTATTTTGGTTTATAATGGGAAATTGTAATGTATTTTGGTTTATAATGGGAAATTGGAATGTATTTTGGTTTGTATTGGTGAATTGTTTAAATAAAAAGCTCCTGAGCTAATGCGAAAGGCTAGAAGACCCGGCCAGACAATGGTCAGTGCGCCGGCTTTGTCCCCATCTCCACCCCACCCCGTCCCCACCCACCACTCCCCGTCATCCCACCCCACCCCCGTCTGCATCCCCCCGTCCCCACTCCCCCCCCCTCCCCGCATCCCCCCGTCCCGTCCCTGC
>NW_027595002.1:0-7000 GCF_964213995.1 Mustelus asterias | reverse complement strand
GACGCTCAGAGAGAGGGGGAGAGACGCTCAGAGAGAGAGGGGGAGAGACACTCAGAGAGAGAGGGGAGAGACGCTCAGAGAGAGAGGGGGAGAGACGCTCAGAGAGAGAGGGGGAGAGACGCTCAGAGAGAGAGGGGGAGAGACGCTCAGAGAGAGAGGGGGAGAGACGCTCAGAGAGAGGGGGAGAGACGCTCAGAGAGAGGGGGAGAGACGCTCAGAGAGTGGGGGAGAGACGCTCAGAGAGAAGGGGAGAGACGCTCAGAGAGAGGGGGAGAAACGCTCAGAGAGAGAGGGGGAGAGACGCTCAGAGAGAGGGGGAGAGACGCTCAGAGAGAGAGGGGGAGAGATGCTCAGAGAGAGGGGGAGACGCTCAGAGAGAGGGGGAGACACACTCAGAGAGAGAGGGGGAGAGACGCTCAGAGAGAGGGGGAGAGACGCTCAGAGAGAGAGGGGGAGAGACGCTCAGAGAGAGGGGGAGACACACTCAGAGAGAGAGGGGGAGAGACGCTCAGAGAGAGGGGGAGAGACGCTCAGAGAGAGAGGGGGAGAGACGCTCAGAGAGAGGGGGAGAGACGCTCAGAGAGAGAGGGGGAGAGACACTCCGAGAGGGGGGAGACGCTCAGAGAGAGAGGGGGAGAGACACTCAGAGAGAGGGGGAGACGCTCAGAGAGAGAGGGGGAGAGACGCTCAGAGAGGGGGAGAGACGCTCAGAGAGAGAGGGGGAGAGACACTCAGAGAGGGGGAGAGACGCTCAGAGAGAGAGGGGGAGAGACACTCAGAGAGGGGGGAGACGCTCAGAGAGAGAGGGGGAGAGACACTCAGAGAGGGGGGAGACGCTCAGAGAGAGGGGGAGAGACGCTCAGAGAGAGGGGAGAGACGCTCAGAGAGAGAGGGGGAGAGACACTCAGAGAGAGAGGGGGAGAGACACTCAGAGAGAGAGGGGGAGAGACACTCAGAGAGAGGGGGAGAGACACTCAGAGAGAGGGAGAGACGCTCAGAGAGAGAGGGGGAGAGACGCTCAGAGAGAGGGGGAGAGACGCTCAGAGAGAGGGGGAGAGACGCTCAGAGAGAGGGGGAGAGACACTCAGAGAGAGGGAGAGACGCTCAGAGAGAGAGGGGGAGAGATGCTCAGAGAGAGGGGGAGACGCTCAGAGAGAGGGGGAGATGCTCAGAGAGAGAGGGAGACGCTCAGAGAGAGGGGGAGACGCTCAGAGAGAGAGGGGGAGACGCTCAGAGAGAGAGGGAGACGCTCAGAGAGAGGGGGAGAGACGCTCAGAGAGGGGGAGAGACACTCAGAGAGAGGGGGAGACGCTCAGAGAGAGGGGGAGACGCTCAGAGAGAGGGGGAGAGACGCTCAGAGAGAGGGGGAGACGCTCAGAGAGAGGGGGAGACGCTCAGAGAGAGGGGGAGATGCTCAGAGAGAGAGGGGGAGACGCTCAGAGAGAGGGGGAGACGCTCTGAGAGAGAGGGAGACGCTCAGAGAGAGGGGGAGATGCTCAGAGAGAGAGGGGAGACGCTCAGAGAGAGGGGGAGAGACACTCAGAGAGAGGGGGAGACGCTCAGAGAGAGGGGGAGAGACGCTCAGAGAGAGAGGGAGAGACGCTCAGAGAGAGGGGGAGAGACGCTCAGAGAGAGAGGGAGAGACGCTCAGAGAGAGGGGGAGAGACGCTCAGAGAGAAGGGAGACGCTCAGAGAGTGAGGGGGAGAGACGCTCAGAGAGAGAGGTGGAGAGACGCTCAGAGAGAGACGGGGAGAGACGCTCAGAGAGAGACGGGGAGAGACGCTCAGAGAGAGAGGGGGAGAGACGCTCAGAGAGAGGGGGAGAGACGCTCAGAGAGAGGGGGAGAGACGCTCAGAGAGGGGAGAGACGCTCAGAGAGAGAGGGGAGAGACGCTCAGAGAGAGAGGGGGAGAGACGCTCAGAGAGAGAGGGGAGAGACGCTCAGAGAGAGAGGGGGAGAGACGCTCAGAGAGAGGGGGAGAGACGCTCAGAGAGAGGGGGAGAGACGCTCAGAGAGAGAGGGGGAGAGACGCTCAGAGAGAGAGGGGGAGAGACGCTCAGAGAGAGACGGGGAGAGACGCTCAGAGAGAGACGGGGAGAGACGCTCAGAGAGAGAGGGGGAGAGACGCTCAGAGAGAGGGGGAGAGACGCTCAGAGAGAGGGGGAGAGACGCTCAGAGAGAGAGGGGGAGAGATGCTCAGAGAGAGACGGGGAGAGACGCTCAGAGAGAGAGAGGGGGAGAGACACTCAGAGAGAGAGGGGGAGAGACGCTCAGAGAGAGAGGGGGAGAGACGCTCAGAGAGAGAGGGGGAGAGACGCTCAGAGAGAGGGGGAGAGACGCTCAGAGAGAGAGGGGGAGAGACACTCAGAGAGAGAGGGGAGAGACGCTCAGAGAGAGAGGGGGAGAGACGCTCAGAGAGGGAGGGGGAGAGACGCTGAGAGAGAGAGGGGGAGAGACGCTCAGAGAGAGAGGGGGAGAGACGCTCAGAGAGAGGGGGAGAGACGCTCAGAGAGAGGGGGAGAGACGCTCAGAGAGAGGGGGAGAGACGCTCAGAGAGTGGGGGAGAGACGCTCAGAGAGAGAGGGGAGAGACGCTCAGAGAGAGAGGGGAGAGACGCTCAGAGAGAGGGGGAGAGACGCTCAGAGAGAGAGGGGGAGAGACGCTCAGAGAGAGGGGGAGAGACGCTCAGAGAGAGAGGGGGAGAGATGCTCAGAGAGAGGGGGAGACGCTCAGAGAGAGGGGGAGACACACTCAGAGAGAGAGGGGGAGAGACGCTCAGAGAGAGGGGGAGAGACGCTCAGAGAGAGAGGGGGAGAGACGCTCAGAGAGAGGGGGAGACACACTCAGAGAGAGAGGGGGAGAGACGCTCAGAGAGAGGGGGAGAGACGCTCAGAGAGAGAGGGGGAGAGACGCTCAGAGAGAGGGGGAGAGACGCTCAGAGAGAGAGGGGGAGAGACACTCCGAGAGGGGGGAGACGCTCAGAGAGAGAGGGGGAGAGACACTCAGAGAGAGAGGGGGAGAGACACTCAGAGAGAGGGGGAGACGCTCAGAGAGAGAGGGGGAGAGACGCTCAGAGAGGGGGAGACACACTCAGAGAGAGAGGGGGAGAGACGCTCAGAGAGAGGGGGAGAGACGCTCAGAGAGAGAGGGGGAGAGACGCTCAGAGAGAGGGGGAGAGACGCTCAGAGAGAGAGGGGGAGAGACACTCCGAGAGGGGGAGACGCTCAGAGAGAGAGGGGGAGAGACACTCAGAGAGAGGGGGAGACGCTCAGAGAGAGAGGGGGAGAGACGCTCAGAGAGGGGGAGAGACGCTCAGAGAGAGAGGGGGAGAGACGCTCAGAGAGGGGGAGAGACGCTCAGAGAGAGAGGGGGAGAGACACTCAGAGGAGAGAGGAGAGAAGAGACGCTCAGAGAGAGAGGGGGAGAGACACTCAGAGAGGGGGGAGACGCTCAGAGAGAGGGGGAGAGACGCTCAGAGAGGGGGAGAGACGCTCAGAGAGAGAGGGGGAGAGACACTCAGAGAGAGAGGGGAGAGACACTCAGAGAGAGAGGGGGAGAGACACTCAGAGAGAGGGGGGAGAGACACTCAGAGAGGGGGGAGAGACGCTCAGAGAGAGAGGGGGAAGAGAGAGGGGAGAGACGCTCAGAGAGAGGGGGAGAGACACTCAGAGAGAGAGGGGGAGAGACGCTCAGAGAGAGAGGGGGAGAGACGCTCAGAGAGAGAGGGGGAGAGACGCTCAGAGAGAGAGGGGGAGAGACGCTCAGAGAGAGAGGGGGAGAGACGCTCAGAGAGAGAGGGGGAGAGACGCTCAGAGAGAGAGGGGGAGAGACGCTCAGAGAGAGAGGGGGAGAGACGCTCAGAGAGAGGGGGAGAGACGCTCAGAGAGAGAGGGGGAGAGACGCTCAGAGAGAGGGGGAGAGACGCTCAGAGAGAGGGGAGAGACGCTCAGAGAGAGAGGGGAGAGACGCTCAGAGAGAGGGGGAGAGACGCTCAGAGAGAGGGGGAGAGACGCTCAGAGAGAGGGGGAGAGACACTCAGAGAGAGGGGAGAGACGCTCAGAGAGAGAGGGGGAGAGACGCTCAGAGAGAGGGGAGAGACGCTCGAGAGAGAGGGGGAGAGATGCTCAGAGAGAGAGGGGAGACGCTCAGAGAGAGGGGGAGACGCTCAGAGAGAGAGGGGGAGACGCTCAGAGAGAGAGGGAGACGCTCAGAGAGAGGGGGAGAGACGCTCAGAGAGAGGGGAGAGACACTCAGAGAGAGGGGGAGACGCTCAGAGAGAGGGGGAGACGCTCAGAGAGAGGGGGAGAGACGCTCAGAGAGAGGGGGAGACGCTCAGAGAGAGGGGGAGACGCTCAGAGAGAGGGGGAGAGCTCAGAGAGAGAGGGGGAGACGCTCAGAGAGAGGGGGAGACGCTCAGAGAGAGAGGGAGACGCTCAGAGAGAGGGGGAGATGCTCAGAGAGAGAGGGGGAGACGCTCAGAGAGAGAGGGGAGAGACGCTCAGAGAGAGGGGGAGAGACGCTCAGAGAGAGAGGGAGAGACGCTCAGAGAGAGGGAGAGACGCTCAGAGAGAAGGGAGACGCTCAGAGAGAGAGGGGGAGAGACGCTCAGAGAGAGAGGTGGAGAGACGCTCAGAGAGAGACGGGGAGAGACGCTCAGAGAGAGAGGGGAGAGACGCTCAGAGAGAGAGGGGAGAGACGCTCAGAGAGAGGGGGAGAGACGCTCAGAGAGAGGGGAGAGACGCTCAGAGAGAGAGGGAGAGACGCTCAGAGAGAGAGGGGGAGAGACGCTCAGAGAGAGAGGGGAGAGACGCTCAGAGAGAGGGGGAGAGACGCTCAGAGAGAGGGGGAGAGACGCTCAGAGAGAGGGGAGAGACGCTCAGAGAGAGAGGGGAGAGACGCTCAGAGAGAGAGGGGGAGAGACGCTCAGAGAGAGAGGGGAGAGACGCTCAGAGAGAGAGGGGAGAGACGCTCAGAGAGAGAGGGGAGAGACGCTCAGAGAGAGGGGGAGAGACGCTCAGAGAGAGGGGGAGAGACGCTCAGAGAGAGAGGGGGAGAGACGCTCAGAGAGAGAGGGGAGAGATGCTCAGAGAGAGACGGGGAGAGACGCTCAGAGAGAGAGAGGGGAGAGACACTCAGAGAGAGGGGGGAGAGACGCTCACTCAGAGAGAGAGGGGGAGAGACGCTCAGAGAGAGAGGGGGAGAGACGCTCAGAGAGAGAGGGGGAGAGACGCTCAGAGAGAGGGGGAGAGACGCTCAGAGAGAGAGGGGGAGAGACACTCAGAGAGAGAGGGGAGAGACGCTCAGAGAGAGAGGGGGAGAGACGCTCAGAGAGGGAGGGGGAGAGACGCTCAGAGAGAGAGGGGGAGAGACGCTCAGAGAGAGAGGGGGAGAGACGCTCAGAGAGAGGGGGAGAGACGCTCAGAGAGAGGGGGAGAGACGCTCAGAGAGAGGGGGAGAGACGCTCAGAGAGAGGGGGAGAGACGCTCAGAGAGAGAGGGGGAGAGACACTCAGAGAGGGGGGAGACGCTCAGAGAGAGAGGGGGAGAGACACTCAGAGAGGGGGGAGACGCTCAGAGAGAGGGGGAGAGACGCTCAGAGAGGGGGAGAGACGCTCAGAGAGAGGGGGAGAGACACTCAGAGAGAGAGGGGGAGAGACACTCAGAGAGAGAGGGGAGAGACGCTCAGAGAGAGAGGGGGAGAGACACTCAGAGAGGGGGAGAGACGCTCAGAGAGAGAGGGGGAGAGACGCTCAGAGAGAGAGTGGGAGAGACGCTCAGAGAGAGAGGGGGAGAGACGCTCAGAGAGAGAGGGGGAGAGACGCTCAGAGAGAGAGGGGGAGAGACGCTCAGAGAGAGAGGGGGAGAGACGCTCAGAGAGAGAGGGGGAGAGACGCTCAGAGAGAGAGGGGGAGAGACGCTCAGAGAGAGAGGGGGAGAGACGCTCAGAGAGAGAGGGGGAGAGACGCTCAGAGAGAGAGGGGGAGAGACGCTCAGAGAGAGAGGGGAGAGACGCTCAGAGAGAGAGGGGGAGAGACGCTCAGAGAGAGGGGGAGAGACACTCAGAGAGAGGGAGAGACGCTCAGAGAGAGAGGGGGAGAGACGCTCAGAGAGAGGGGGAGAGACGCTCAGAGAGAGGGGGAGAGACGCTCAGAGAGAGGGGGAGAGACACTCAGAGAGAGGGAGAGACGCTCAGAGAGAGAGGGGGAGAGACGCTCAGAGAGAGGGGAGAGACGCTCAGAGAGAGGGGGAGATGCTCAGAGAGAGAGGGAGACGCTCAGAGAGAGGGGGAGACGCTCAGAGAGAGAGGGGGAGACGCTCAGAGAGAGGGGGAGACGCTCAGAGAGAGGGGGAGAGACGCTCAGAGAGGGGGAGAGACACTCAGAGAGAGGGGGAGACGCTCAGAGGAGAGGGGAGACGCTCAGAGAGAGGGGGAGAGACGCTCAGAGAGAGGGGGAGACGCTCAGAGAGAGGGGGAGACGCTCAGAGAGAGGGGGAGATGCTCAGAGAGAGAGGGGGAGACGCTCAGAGAGAGGGGGAGACGCTCAGAGAGAGGGGGAGACGCTCAGAGAGAGGGGGAGATGCTCAGAGAGAGGGGGAGAGACGCTCAGAGAGAGGGGAGAGACACTCAGAGAGAGGGGGAGACGCTCAGAGAGAGAGGGGAGAGACGCTCAGAGAGAGGGGGAGAGACGCTCAGAGAGAGAGGGAGAGACGCTCAGAGAGAGGGGGAGAGACGCTCAGAGAGAAGGGGAGACGCTCAGAGAGAGAGGGGGAGAGACGCTCAGAGAGAGAGGGTGGAGAGACGCTCAGAGAGAGACGGGGGAGAGACGCTCAGAGAGAGACGGGGAGAGACGCTCAGAGAGAGAGGGGGAGAGACGCTCAGAGAGAGGGGGAGAGACGCTCAGAGAGAGGGGGAGAGACGCTCAGAGAGGGGAGAGACGCTCAGAGAGAGAGGGGAGAGACGCTCAGAGAGAGAGGGGGAGAGACGCTCAGAGAGAGAGGG
>NW_027594999.1:0-7048 GCF_964213995.1 Mustelus asterias | reverse complement strand
GCCACACATGAGGACGGCCTAAACCGGGATCTTGGGTTCATGTCACTCTATCGGTGCGCCTCAGGGGTCAGTGCTGGGACCACAACTTTTCATAATATACATTAACGATTTGGAGGAAGGAACTGAAGGCACTGTCGCTAAGTTGCAGATGATACAAAGATATGTAGAGGGGACAGGTAGTATTGAGGAAGCAGGGGGGCTGCAGAAGGACTTGGACAGGTTAGGAGAGTGGGCAAAGAAATGGCAGATGGAATACAATGTGGAAAAGTGTGAGGTTATGTACTTTGGAAGGAGGAATGGAGGCATAGACTATTTTCTAAATGGGGAAATGCTTAGGAAATCAAAGGGACTTGGGAGTCATTGTTCAAGATTCTCTTAAGGTTAATGTGCAGGTTCAGTTGGCAGTTAGGAAGGCAAATGCACTGTTAGCATTCATGTCGAGAGGGTGAGAATATAAGTCATGATGTGGAGATGCCGGCGTTGGACTGGGGTAAACACAGTAAGAAGTTTAACAACACCAGGTTAAAGTCCAACAGGTTTATTTGGTAGCAAAAGCCACACAAGCTTTCGGAGCTCTTAGCCCCTTCTTCAGGTGAGTGGGAATTCTGTTCACAAACAGAGCTTATAAAGACACACTCAATTTACATGAATAATGGTTGGAATGCGAATACTTACAACTAATCAAGTCTTTAAGAAACGAAACAATGTGAGTGGAGAGAGCATCAAGACAGGCTAAAAAGATGCGTATTGTCTCCAGACAAGACAGCCAGTGAAACTCTGCAGGTCCACGCAACTGTGGGAGTTACAAATAGTGTGACATGAACCCAATATCCCGGTTGAGGCCGTCCTCGTGTGTGCGGAACTTGGCTATCAGTTTCTGCTCAGCGACTCTGCGCTGTCGTGTGTCGCGAAGGCCGCCTTGGAGAACGCTTACCCGAATATCAGAGGCCGAATGCCCGTGACCACTCTCTCCACTCACATTGTTTCGTTTCTTAAAGACTTGATTAGTTGTAAGTACTCGCATTCCAACCATTATTCATGTAAATTGAGTGTGTCTTTATAAGCTCTGTTTGTGAACAGAATTCCCACTCACCTGAAGAAGGGGCTTGCAGCTCCGAAAGCTTGTGTGGCTTTTGCTACCAAATAAACCTGTTGGACTTTAAACTGGTGTTGTTAAACTTCTTACTGTGAGAATACAAGGGCAGGGATGTACTTCTGAGGCTGTAGAAGGCTCTGGTCAGACCCCATTTGGAGTATTGTGAGCAGTTTTGGGACCCGTATCTAAGGAAGGATGTGCTGGGCCTTGGAAAGGGTCCAGAGGAGGTTCACAAGAATGATCCCTGGAATGAAGAGTTTGTCGTATGAGGAATGGTTGAGGACTCTGGGGTCTGTATTCGTTGGAGTTTAGAAGAATGAGGCGGGATCTTATTGAAACTTACAGGATACTGCGAGGCCTGGATAGAGTGGTCGTGGGGAGGATGTTTCCACTAGTAGGAAAAACTAAAACCAGAGGGCACAACCTCAGGCTAAAGGGACGATCCTTTAAAACAGAGATGAGGAGGAATTTCTTCAGCCAGAGGGTGGTGAATCTGTGGAACTCATTGCCACAGAGGGCGATGGAGGCCGGGTCATTGAGTGTCTTTAAGACAGAGATAGATAGGTTCCTGATTAATAAGGGCTTTACCTCAGTGTTTACCCCAGTCCAATGTCGGCATCTCCACATCATTAATAAGGGGATCAGGGGTTTTGGGGAAAAGGCAGGAGAATGGGGATGAGAAACGTATCAGCCATGATTGAATGGCGGAGCAGACTCGATGGGCCGAGTGGCCTCATTCTGCTCCAATGTCTTCTGGTCTCCCTATAATCTGTAAAAAGTTTGTGAGAAGTGGTGTGACCTGCTCTTCAGCGCCTTCTAGTGGTTAAATACAAAATAAATCCCTCACTCTCTCTAAAATCAACACATAACTATTTATTTATCTGAGGGGTGGTGCAGTCATAGAAACCCTACAGTGCAGAAGGAGGCCATTCGGCCCATCGAGTCTGCACCGACCACAATCCCACCCAGGCCCTACCCCCCACATATTTACCCGCGAATCCCGCTAACCTACACATCTCAGGACTCTAAGGGGCAATTTTTTTAACCTGGCCAATCAACCTAACCCACACATCTTTGGACTGTGGGAGCAAACCGGAGCACCCGGAGGAAACCCACGCAGACACAGGGAGAATGTGCAAACTCCACACAGACAGTGACCCGAGCCGGGAATCGAACCCGGGACCCTGGAGCTGTGAAGCAGCAGTGCTAACCCACTGTGCTACCGTGCCACCCATTATTAGCACGGCTGCCTCACAGTGCGAGGGTCCCAGGTCCAATTCCTGACTTGGGTCACTGTCTGTGTGGAGTCTGTATGTTCTCCCCGTGTCTGCGTGGGTTTCCTCCGGGTGCTCCAGTTTCCCCCCCACAGTCCAAAGGTGTGCCGGTTAGGGTGAATTGACCCGAACAGGGGCGCTGGAGTGTGGCGACTAGGGGAATTTCACAGTAACTTCATTGCAGTGTTAATGTAAGCCTTACTTGTGAGTAATAAATAAACTTTTTTTTTAACTAACAGTGTACAAATTAACTAAACTATTAACAAACCGAATAAACCTTCTGTTTACTATTCTCGAATAAAACAAGATTCTGTTGAAAGCTGTTCAAGTAAATACACTTCCCACTCATTAACAAAATAGAATTTAGTCACTCTCTGAATTACAACCAGGTTTTGTGTCCTCCGGAATATTCTGGGTCCTTTCTGTTGATTCTCCTGTTTGGAACTTCTTTCATCTTTGATACTTTTGCTCTCTGGATGGTGCTTTCTCTAAGACATAGATGAAGCTACGAGAGGCAGCGATTCTCTCCCGAGAGAGTGAGAGCTGTTAGCTCTGGCAGGTGCCAGTTGCTCTTCACTCTTTGTCCCACTGCCCCCTTCTTTTATACCAGTGATGACATATTAATATCCCCCACAATAGGATTGGTCCTAGGTTGTCAAAACCATCAGATTCAAATTTAATAGGTTCTTGGTATCTAAGTGCCTGATACAAATTGATTGGCTGAATTCAAAAGCCTGTTACATAGAACATTACAGTGCAGTACAGGCCCTTCGGCCCTCGATGTTGCGCCGACCAGTGAAACCAATCTAAAGCCCATCTAACCTACACTATTCCAATATCATCCATATGTTTATCCAATAACCATTTGAATGCTCTTAATGTTGACAAGTCCACCACTGCTGCAGGCAGGGCATTCCACGCCCTTACTACTCTCTGAGTAAAGAACCTACCTCGAACATCTGTCCTATATCTCTCACCCCTCAATTTAAAGCTATGTCCCCTCGTGCTAGCCATCACCATCCGAGGAAAAAGGCTCTCACTATCCACCCTATCTAATCCTCTGATCATCTTGTATGCCTCTATTAAGTCATCTCTTAACCTTCTTCTCTCTAACGAAAACAACCTCAAGTCCCTCAACCTTTCCTCATACGATTTTCCCACCATACCAGGCAACATCCTGGTAAATCTCCTCTGCACCCTTTCCAACACTTCCACATCTTTCCTATAATGAGGCGACCAGAACTGTACGCAATACTCCAAATGCGGCCACACCAGAGTTTTGTACAGTTGCAGCATGACCTCCTGGCTCCGAAACTCAATCCCTCTACCAATAAAAGCTAATACACCGTCCGCCTTCTTAACAACCCTATCAACCTGGGTGCCAACTTTCAGGGATCTATGAACATGGACACCCAGATCCCTCCATTCATCCACACGACCAAGTATCTTACCATTAGCCCAGTACTCTGTATTCCTGTTACTCCTTCCAAAGTGAATCACCTCACACTTTTCCGCGTTAAACTCCATTTGCCACCTCTCAGCCCAGCTTTGCAGCTTATCTATGTCCCTCTGTAACCTGCCACTTCCCTCCGCACTGTCTACAACTCCACCGACTTTAGTGTCATCCGCAAATTTACTAATCCATCCTTCTACGCTCTCATCCAGGTCATTCATAAAAATGACAAACAGCAGTGGCCCCAAAACAGATCCTTGCGGTACACCACTAGTAACTGAACTCCAGGATGAATATTTCCCATCAACCACCACCCTCTGTTTTCTTACAGCTAGCCAATTCCTGATCCAAACTGCTAAATCACCCTCAATCCCATGTGTCCGTATTTTCTGCAAAAGCTTACCATGGGGAACCTTATCAAACGCTTTGCTGAAATCCATATACACCACATCAACCGCTTTACCCTCATCCACCTCATTGGTCACCTTCTCAAAGAACTCAATAAGGTTTGTGAGGCACGACCTACCCTTCACAAAACCATGCTGACTATCCCTAATCAAATTATTCCTTTCCAGGTGATTATAAATCCTATCTCTTATAATCCTTTCCAAAACTTTGCCCAGAACAGAAGTAAGGCTCACCGGTCTATAATTACCAGGGTTGTCCCTATTCCCCTTCTTGAACAAGGGGACAACATTTGCTATCCTCCAGTCTTCTGGCACTGTTCCTGTAGACAATGACGACACAAAGATCAAAGCCAAAGGCTCTGCAATCTCATCTCTAGCCTCCCAGGGAATCCTAGGATAAATCCCATCCGGCCCAGGGGACTTATCTATTTTTACCCGTTCCAGAATTGCTAACACCTCCTCCTTATGAACATCAATCCCATCCAGTCCAACAGCCTGCATCTCAGTACTCCCCTCGACAACACTGTCCCTCTCCTGTGTGAATACCGACGAAAAATATTCATTTAGCGCCTCTCCTATCTCTTCAGACTCCACGCACAGCTTCCCACTCCTGTCCTTGACTGGCCCTAATCTTACATAACATAAGAACATAAGAAATAGGAGCAGGAGTAGGCCATCTGGCCCTTCGAGCCTGCCCCGCCATTCAACAAGAACATGGCTGATCTGAAGCGAATCAGTTCCACTTACCCGCCTGCTCCCCATATCTCCTAATTACCCAAGTCATTCTGTTATTCCTGACATACCTATAGAAAGCTTTACGGTTTTCCTTGATCCTACCTACCAAAGACATCCCATGTCCCCTCCTGGCTCTTCTTAACTCTTTAGAAATCATAGAAATCATAGAAACCCTACAGTGCAGAAGGAGGCCATTCGGCCCATTGAGTCTGCACCGACCACAATCCCACCCAGGCCCTACCCCCCCCCATATTTACCCGCTAATCCCACTAACCTACGCATCACAGGACTCTAAGGGGCAATTTTTAACCTGGCCAATCAACCTAACCCGCACATCTTTGGACATCTTTCTTTAGGTCCTTCCTGGCTCACTTGTAACCCTGCTGCTTGTCCTTTCGATATAAATGTTTCAGTTTGGGCTCTCTGTGTACTTGCATTTTAAATCTCTAAGCACAGAAAAAGTGCCGCCTTTTAACTTTGACCATGTACCCCCCCCACACCCCCCCGCACCCCCCCCCGCACCCCCCCGCACCCCCCCCGCACCCCCCCCATACCCCCCCCCGCACCCCGCCCCAAGCATTTTACAGTGTTACAAACACCAAATTCTAACTTCCTACCTCCCAATCTACAATTATTCTATCCAACTTTGCAACACTTAGATGTGTAGGTTAGGGGGATTGGCCGTGCTAAATATGCGGGGTTACAGGGAGAGGGAGGAGGGGATGGCCTGGGTCAAAAATTCCTTCAGAGAGTTGCTGCTGGCTCGATGGGCCGAATGGCCTCTATCTGAACTGTAGGGATTCTATGGAGTGTATGTTCTTTATTGTTTCATTTATAAGGGGACTCAGAAGTTGGGGTGGCAGAAGGATTTGATTTGATTTGATTTATTGTTGTCACATGTATTAGTATACAGTGAAAAGTATTGTTTCTTGCACGCTATACAGACAAAGCATACCGTTCATAGAGAAGGAGGGGGTGCAGACTATAGTGTTATAGTCATAGCTAGGGTGCAGAGAAAGATCAGCTTAATGCGAGGTAGGTCCATTCAAAAGTCTGACAGCAGCAGGGAAGAAGCTGCTCTTGAGTCGGTTGGTACGTGACCTCAGATATTTGTATTGTTTTCCAACGGAAGAAGGTGGAAGAGAGAATGTCCGGGAGAATTATGCTGGCTGCTTTGCCGAGGCAGCGGGAAATGTAGACAGAGTCAATGGATGGGAGGCTGGTTTGTGTGATGGACTGGGCTACATTCACGACCCTTTGTAGTATCTTGCGGTCTTGGGCAGAGAAGGAGCCCATACCAAGCTGTGATACACCCAGAAAGAATGCTTTCTATGGTGCATCCGTAAAAGTTGGTGAGAGTCGTAGCGGACATGCCAAATTTCCTTAGCCTCCTGGGAAAATAGAGGCGTTGGTGGGGCTTTCCTAGCGTCAGAATGGAGGAGTGTGGTAACGTGGGCTTTTTAAGTGGGGGTTGGGCGCTATGCCCGAGGGCCACATGATGAAGGATGAGCTGCCGATGTGGGAACTCGGGCCAATTGGGAGCTCGGGTGAGTGTCCCGGGACGGCGGGGGGGGGGGGGGAGGGGGTGGAGAGAGGACGTGTATCACCGTTCTGTCAGACCCTTGTTCGTAAATAACATTTTATTATTGGTAATCAACCCCTTTTATAACTTTCTCTTCACCCTATCTGTAACTGCAACATTACATTCTGCACCCTTTTCTTTCCTTTTCCCCTATGTACTCTATGAACGGTATGCTTTCCCTGTATTTTTCCCTGTATCCCAATACATGTGACAATAATAAATCAAATCAATTACAGCAGGGTGGTAAAGAGGAACCCTTGATCAGGGAGATCAGTGGGAATGGGAACAAGGATGCACCAGACCGGAAGTGGCTCGGGGGAAGGGTTAATGGGTAAGCGGAGGGGGGTCCCCGTCACCGACCGGAAGTGGCCCTGAACCGGAAGTCGCCTTGTTCAATATTAAAACAAAAATAAACAGCGCGAATTATCAGGCGGCGAATGGATCGGAGATGATTAATTATAATTTAACAATCCTGGGGAAGGGGATGGGGTTCGCGAGGGG
>NW_027594998.1:0-7078 GCF_964213995.1 Mustelus asterias | reverse complement strand
TGTCGGAGGCAGGAATCGGGAATTTAAAGAGATCGGCCGGGACATTTTCCAAAAGAATCCCCCCAAAAATACAGCCCTTATCCAGAATGCAGGAAAAAAACTGTAATTAAATAATGAAAGATTCTATTAAACTGCAAACGGGCGGACAGAGTGCAGACACATCAGAGAATCCCTGAGATTGAGTCAATGTACCGAACCCTTCAATTCGCTTCCATTCCCCACAAAAAATCAGCTGGAGTCAGGGATGGAGACTGAGACTCTGTCTGTGTGTGTCTGTCTGTGTGTGTGTGTGTGTGCTCTGTCAGTCTGTGGTGTCTGTCAGTCTGTCTGTGCTCTCTGTCAGGCTGTGTGTGCTCCGTCTCTGTTTTGTGCTCTGTTTTTTTCTGTCTCTCTTTCACTGTCTGTCTCTGTGTGTTCTCTCTCTGACTGTCTGTCTCTCTCTGTCTCTGTGTGCTCTCTCTCTGTCTGTCTGTCTCTGTGTGCTCTCTCTCTCTCTCTCTGTCTGTGTCTGTTTGTCTCTGTGTGCTCTCTCTCTCTCTCTGTGTGCTCTCTGTCTGTCTGTCTCTGTGTGCTCGCGCTGTCTCTCTCTCTCTGTCTCTGTGTGTTGGTGGTGGTTTGCCAGCCACTGAACACATTGACGCCTTTCTCTCTGTCACTCTAAGACTGCAGGGGAACCAGAGCCAAGTCATGTGGGGGAGGAGGAGTTGACCCACTTTTGGCCAATCACCTTAGCAATGTTTGCTGTAAACTTCTTAACCCTCCCCTTCTGATCCACCTCACATTGGTTGTCATGTGCAGCCCTGCTTCTGTCTGCACCTCTTCCCAAAAAAAGGGAGAAAATTCTGTTTCCTTTTATCTTTTTATTTTAAAAATTAACACAGATACGCAGCACATACCCTTCACCGGGGAAGCGCACACACACCCAATCATACAGACAAGCCCCTACAGAGGGTTCGATGGCAAAAAAATCAAACCCCCTACTGGCCCCACTAAATTAATATCAAATCCCAGTCATTGTGCGTCAGTCACAATTTCCAAATACATAATCCACACTCGGCTGGTCTGGAAGGGTGTACAGATACACCAACAATACCAAGAAGGGGTTTCAGGTATCTCCAGATGAGGAAGATTACTTTTGGCCTCAGTACCTTTGGGGTTAGGGAGATATAATAACTCCAGGCATCAAGGATAGAATCATAGAATCCCTACACTGCAGAAGGAGGCCATTCGATCCATCATGCCTACCCCGACAACAATCCCACCCAGACCTTATCCCTGTAATCCCCACGTATTTACTCTGCTAATCCCCCTGACTCTCAGGGACAATTTAGCATGGCCAATCCACCTGACCCGCACATCTTTGGAGTGTGGGAGGAAACCGGAGCACCCGGAGGAAACCCACGCAGACACAGGGAGAATGTGCAGACTCTGCACAGACAGTGACCCAAGGTCGGAATTGAACCCACGTCCCTGGCGCTCTGAGGCTTGCAGTGCTAACCACTGTGCCACCGTGCTGCCCAGTGCGTTATTGCGCAAACTAAATTAAAGCAGAAATCACAAGCCTGTGGTGAACACAAACAGGTCATAGAATCATTGAGGGCGGGATGGTGGCACAGTGGTTAGCACTGCTGCCTCACAGCGCCAGGGACCCGGGTTTGATTCTGTCTGTGTGGAGTCTCCACGCTCTCCCCGTGTCTGTGGGGGTTTTCTCCGGGTGCTCTGGTTTCCTCCCACAGTGCAAAGATGTGCGGGGTCAGGTGGATTGGCCGTGCTAAATTGCCCCTTAGTGTCAAGGGGACTAGCTAGGTTAAATGCATCGGATTATGGGGATAGGGCCTGGGTGGAATTGTGATCGGTTCAGACTCGATGGGCCGAATTGCCTCTGTACTGTCGGATTCTATGATTTTAGGTCCCAAGCGAGAGAATACAACAATGGACCCGCTCAGGGTCTTGCTTTATACAGGGCTCGGTATACGAGCTCCACCTGGTGAGTTAATTACCAATCCTCATGGAGCTCGTATTCAACGAGTCCTAGCGGGAGATCAATCAATGATTCCCCACGCAAGTCCTGGGGGTTATCACAGGAAAAGAGGTCAGTTAGGATACCTCACCCCAGGTACCCCATACACCTGTGCAGGTATGAGGTTAGGAGCAGGCTTAGAGATGAGGTTGTTAATCCCACCCCACTCAGAGAAAGGGCGGAATTTTCCCATTGCACCCGTCACGGGAATCGTAGCGGGTGGAACAGAAAATTTGGCAGACCAAGCAAAGGTCCGTTGAGCTTGGGTGGGATTTTCCAGTCTTGGGGCAGCACAGCTGGAAAATCCCACCCAAAATATTTTGCCTGCAATCAGTGTGCAAGTCGCCAATGTGAAGAATGGCAATAGGACACCTCCAGCAAGGAGTTAATGCCTTCAGGGGAGAGGGCTGGTATTTAAAAAGAAAAGCTTCTTTTAGTTTGTCTGTCTGGTTGTACAGGCATGAGGAGAGTTTTGTGTCTGTGGTTTTTGTCACCTGCCTCAGGTGTGTATCGGTGAGCAGGTGGATATGGACCAGCCACACGTACTTCCCCCATTGGCAGAATAGCTGCAGAGCGCTGGTGTGTACATGTGAGTGTTTTCCATGGAAGGATGGGAGCTGGGAACAGGCAGAATGATGTTGGTCATTGCCTGACAAGCTGGGGGAATCAGTGTTAAAAATCCCTTCAGATCTTCAGTTAGAAAAATCTGCTGCTTCTGGGTAAGAGTGGCCCACTAGTTTCTGTCCTCTGCTGGGATGGTGAAAAAAAGGGCGGCATGGACAAGTTGGGCCGTAGGGCCTCTTTCCATGCTGTAAATCTCCATGATGTGGAGATGCCGGCGTTGGACTGGGGTGGGCACAGTAAGAAGTCTAAAGTTTTTAGATGTCCAGATCACCAACAACCTGTCCTAGTCCCTCCATGCTGATATTATAGTTGAGAAATCCCACCAACGCCTCTACTTTCTCAGAAGACGAAGGAAATTTGGCATGTCTGCTATGACTCCTGCTCTGCCCAAGACCGCAAGAAACTACAAAAGGTCGTGAATGTAGCCCAGTCCATCACGCAAACCAGCCTCCCATCCATTGACTCTGTCTACACTTCCCGCTGCCTCGGCAAAGCAGCCAGCATAATTAAGGACCCCACGCATCCCGGACATTCTCTCTTCCACCTTCTTCCTTCGGGAAAAAGATATAAAAGTCTGAGGTCACGGACCAAGTGACTCAAGAACAGCTTCTTCCCTGCTGCTGTCAGACTTTTGAATGGACTTACCTTGCATTAAGTTGATCTTTCTCTATACCCTAACCATGACTGTAACACTACATTCTGCATTCTCTCCTTTCCTCCTCTATGAACGGTATGAACAAAGAACAAAGAAAATTACAGCACAGGAACAGGCCTTTCGGCCCTCCAAGCCTGCACCGACCATGTTGCCCAACTTAACTAAAACCCCTGACCCTTCCGGGGATCATATCCCTCTATTCCCATCCTATTAATGTACTTGTCAAGACGCCCCTTAAAAGTCACTATCGTATCCGCTTCCACTACCTCCCCCGGCAACGAGTTCCAGGCACCCACCACTCTCTGTATAAAAAATCTGCCTCGTACATCTCTTTTAAACCTTGCCCCCCGCACCTTAAACCTATGTCCCCTAGTAATTGACTCTTCCACCCTGGGAAAAAGCTTCTGACTATCCACTCTGTCCATGCCTCTCATAATCTTGTAGACTTCTATCAGGTCTCCCCTCAACCTCCATCGCTCCAGTGAGAACAAACCAAGTTTCTCCAACCTCTCATAGCTAATGCCCTCCATACCAGGCAACATCCTGGTAAATCTTTTCTGTACCCTCTCCAAAGCCTCCACACCCTTCTGGTAGTGTGGCGACCAGAATTGAACACTATATTCCAAGTGCGGCCTAACTAAGGTTCTATAAACCTGCAACATGACTTGCCAATTTTTAAACTCAATACCCCGGCTGAGGAAGGCAAGCATGCCATATGCCTTCTTGACTACCTTCTCCACCTGCATTGCCAATTTCAGTGACCTGTGTACCTGTACACCCAGATCCCTTTGCCTATCAATACTCTTAAGGGTTCTGCCATTTACTGTATATTTTCTATCTGTATTAGACCTTCCAAAATGCATTACCTCACATTTGTCCAGATTAAACTCCATCAGCCATCTCTCCGCCCAAGTCTCCAACTGACCTATATCCTGCTGTATCCTCTGATGGTCCTCATCGCTATCCGCAAATCCACCAACCTTTGTGTCGTCCGCAAACTTACTAATCAATCCAGTTACATTTTCCTCCAAATCATTTATATATATTACAAACAGCAAAGGTCCCAGCACTGATCCCTGAGGAACACCACTTGTCACAGCCCTCCATTCAGAAACGCACCCTTCCACTGCTACCCTCTGTCTTCTTTGACCGAGCCAGTTTTGTATCCACCTTGCCAGCTCACCTCTGATCCCATGCGACTTCACCAGTCTGCCATGAGGGACCTTGTCAAAGTCCATGGAGACAACATCCACTGCCCTACCCTCATCAATCAGCTTTGTCACTTCCTCGAAAAACTCGATCAAGTTCGTGAGACACAACCTCCCCTTCACAAAACCATGTTGCCTCTCACTAATACGTCCACTTATTTCCAAGTGGGAATAAATCCTGTCTCGAAGAATCCTCTCCAATAATTTCCCTACCACTGATGTAAGGCTCTGTTTTGTCTGTATAGGGCGCAAGAAACAATACTTTTCACTGTAAGTTAATACATGTGACAATAATAAATCAAATCAAAATCAAATCAAGTCAACACCAGGTTAAAGTCCAACAGGTTTATTTGGTATCACGAGCTTTCGGAGTGCCGCTCCTTCATCAGGTGAGTGAACCTCTGTGACTCTGTGGCCCATTTTACCATTTTGATTCTAAGCACTGGGTGGACTTGAAACTGGGAGTATTTCAGATCCGACTTTGAGGCCCGTTCTCAGGCGCCCCCATACACACTCTGCCTGAAGAAATATCAGCGATTCCGAATCGCATTGAACAAACCTGTGGGCGGGGCTTAATGCACCCAAAATCCTGCAGCTCCGATTGGCGCCTCCAACTGTACATGCGCAGAAAAATAATGATAGAATGCTGCTCCTCTGCCACGTCCCTCCCGGGCCGGATAAAGCCACCCCCTGGCCCCCACAGACATTGCCCCACCCTCACAACATTACTGACCCCCTTATTCCCCCACACATCCGCCACCCAGTCCGATCGCAGCCCCCCCCCCCCTCCTCCCCCACCAATCTCAAGCAGAGTGGCAGTGGACCACCCCCCTTCCCCCCAACCGATCTCAGGCAGAGTGGCAGCGGACTCCCCCTTCCCTCTCACTGATCTCTGGCAGAGTGGCAATGGACCCCCACCTGCCCCCCCCCCCCCCCCCCCCCCCCCCCCCCCCCACCGATCTAAAGCAGAGAGCCGTTGGACCTCAGCACTTACATCCTGACTAACCCTCAGTGATGGAGCATCCGAATTGGACTTATGTGGAGCTTGTCTGTTTTTGCGCTGATTCCGGATGGGTGAATGCGGCGGTAAAGGGGGAAGTGTTGGTAAAGTTGGGCAAATGCATTTGAATTGCCTTCGTGCCTGTTTCGGGTGCGGTCCCGATCGCGGCCATTTTCGGGCCTTGGTAAAGGGGGAACCAGCGCAGAGGTGGGCGCAGATCCCGCTACTCACCTCACGCCTGATTTTACCAAGTTTCTTGGCCGAATACAGGAGCTGCTTGATGGTAAAATCGGGCCCTGTGTCTCGCTCGGCTATCCTTAGGTTTTGACCTCTCCACCTTGGTGCCTTCAGCTGCTCTGGAATTTTCTCTTTCAATCTTTAAGATGTATCATTTGGACCAACTGTTGGTCACCTCACCCAGTACTTTTTTATCTGGCTCAGTGAAAAAGATTGTCCAATAAAAGCTATCGATAAAAAACAAAGCACACAGAGGGATGGAAGATGGAGGAGAGATCCATTGTGAAATGAGAGGCCATTCAGCCAATCAAGCTATTCCTACCATTGAAAAGTCTGGTTTCTCTCTCAGTAATGGCAGAAATCCAAATCATTGGAGAATCAGGGGCTGAAACTGCCTGTCAATGGGATTGGTTTGATTGGAACACTGTCGAGATCTTTGTTAAGGGTTATACATTATCATGGCTGTTTCTTGTTTGTAATTGATAAAAGTTCGTGCTCATTTTCTTATTATACATGTTAACTATATTCTTAAATAAACCTTGCTTGATAAAAGCTCCCTCGTGGGTCACTTGAATCACACCTGAAGTGAAACCCTCCATGCTTACCGTAGCCAAATTCAAGATGCAAAATGTATGATTCAGGCGGGCTTCATAAAAACACTTTGAAGTTTCTAACCTGAACCACAACCAATAGCGTCCAAGCCCATACCCCAAAGAAAGATTATCTGGTCATTATCGCATTCCTGTTTCTATAATATTTCCCTGCTCGATCTGGCTGCCATATTTCCCACACCCAGAACAGTGACGACACTTCCCAAAGTAGCCAAGTGGTGAGGATGATACGAACAGTCTACAGAGGGATCTAGACAGGTTCGGTGAGTGGGCAAACACTTGGCAGATGGAATATAATGCAGGAAAATGTGGAGTTCTGCACTTTGGTGGGAAGAATAAAGGAGTTGAATGTTATTTAAATGGGGAAAGACTGCAGAAAGCTGCAACACTGAGGGATTTGGGGTCCTTGTACACAAATCACACAAAGCTAGCATGCAAATTCAGCAGGTAATTGGGAAGGCAAATGGAATGTTAGTCTTTATTTCAAAGGGAACGGAATATAAAAATAGGGAAGTCTTGCTAAAACTATGCAAGGCACTAGCTAGACCACACCTGGGATACTGTGAACAGTTTTGGTCCCCTTCTCTAAGGAAAGATATACTGGCATTGGAGACAGTCCAGAGAAGGTTCACTGGGTTGATCCCAGGTATGGAGGGGTTTTCTTATGAGGACAGGTTGGGTAGGTTGGGTCGGTACTCATTGGAGTTCAGAAAAATGAGAGGA
>NW_027594997.1:0-7135 GCF_964213995.1 Mustelus asterias | reverse complement strand
GATGCATGCCAATATTTGATTTGATTTGATTTACTATTGTCACATGTATTAGTATACAGTGAAAAGTATTGTTTCTTGCACGCTATAATATAAAACATACCGTACATAGAGAAGGAAAGGAAAGGGTGCAGAATGTAGTGTTACAGTCATAGCTAGGGTGTAGAGAAAGATCAACTTAGTGCGAGGTAGGTCCATTCAAAAGTCTGATGGCAGCAGGGAAGAAGCTGTTCTTGAGTTGGTTGGTACATGTCTTCAGACTTTTGCATGCATGTATGTATGCATATGCATGTCTGTGTTTGTGTGTGTATCACTGTGTGGCTGTGCACATGCGTGTCAGTATTATGTGTCTATATGTCTGTGTCTGTGTAAGTGTCTGCATGTCTCTGTATCTGTGTATGTGTCTGTTTCTGCATGCCTGCATATGTGCCTGCATGTCCGTGTGTGTGCGTGTGTGCGTGTACATGTGGAGAGTGAGTGTGACTTGCCAGGCGATGAACAAGGTCTTCGAAGCCTCTGCACCTGTGAACTCCCACTATAATGACACTGTCCCTTTAAATATAATGACACTGTCCCTTTAAATATAATGAAACTGACCCTTTAAATATAATGACACTGTCCCTTTAAATAAAGTGACACTGTGACTTTATGAGGGTGATGGAGGGGCAATTTTTTTTTTAATGGTTACCTCAGATGCAAACCCACCCTGGTGTTTAAAGATCTTTTATTAAAGGAAACACCCAGTTTTCAGTGAGGAAGCTTTCAAATTCATCCGCACTCACTGCGATAGATTGCTTTCTGGCCTTTGAATGGCAGCAAGGTGGATCTTGCTTGGCTGGTGTTTGAACAATACTTAACAGTGTAAATCTAATCATGATTGATGGCTGCTGAAGAAAGCAGATGTACAAGATAGGGGCTGCTAATTGAAGAATGGAGATTGCAGGAGTGCTACCAAACAGCTGAATACTGCAGAAAAAATCCAAATAGTCAGGAAATGCTCCGTATCTCCCAGGCGTTAATAGATAAGGAAATGGGCAGGTGAGGCGGAGCAAGGGCTGGACCGGGAGGGGGGGGGATGAGAACGATAGACTCTCACCTGAGTGGGCATCCTCCAGCACCCCAGCCCCAGTGGATTGGGTTTCATGCATTTTTCCAATGCCTTACGGCCACCTCTTATGAAGCAGCGAATCTGTAGCGAGGAGATAAGATCAGCAGGGCAGAGGGGACAAGTGTCGTGAGGGACAATTGCCTCACTCGGGCCACGTAGCCATTCATCACAGCGGAGACAAAGCAGCTGTCAGCTGGGGTGGTCATCTCCTCTGGGCACGTCAGCGCTCCCAACAGCTTAGGTGACAGCAGCCAGGCTCAGGGGCCTACTGCGCACAGAGGGGCCGCGGCGAGGGAGGCTCGTGGAGGGGAAAACAGCCTTCTGTCCATTCCTCTGTATAATGTACTTTATTTCTTGCTTTTTGTAATGCCCCAGCCTCCAGGTTACTGGGTGGAACAGCAAACATATCTAGATATGAAAGCAAACATATCCAACCCTGCCACAGTTACGTTAACTGTTCCAGCAGAGAGTTGAAGCTTTCAAAAAAGGCCTTTTCGACAGAGCTGCCTTTTGTCTTTTTTCAAAAGTTTATTTATTAGTGTCACAAGTAGGCTCACATTAACGCTGCAATGAAGTTACTGTGAAAATCCCCTAATCACCACACTCTGGCGCCTGTTTGGGTACACTGAGGGAGAATTTAACCTGGCCAGTGCACCTAACCAGCATGTCTTTTGGACTGTGGGAGGAAACCGGAGCACCCGGAGGAATCCCACGCAGACACGGGGAGAACGCGCAGACTCCGCACAGACAGTGATCGAAGCCAGGAATTGAACCTGCGTCCCTGGCGCTGTGAGGCAGCAGTGCTAAGCACTGTGCCGCGGTGTTGCACCCCCACAGATCTGGGAGTCGCAGTGCGTGAGCGTTTCAGTGAAAGGCAGGTGAGAGATACTTTCTCCGGGGGGGGGTGGGTGCAAGCCATTCCCGCCTCAGGGAAATAAAAACCTCTGCACGTGAGCCCCACCGTCGTGTGCAGGCTTTGGAAAGTAAGAGGTGACTTGATCGATACCTTTACGATCCTGAGGGGTGTTGACAAGGTGGATGTGAAGAGGATGTTTGCTTTGTCAGAGAATCTAGAACTAGGGGTCACTTTTTAAAAATAAGGGCCACCCATTTACGATGGAGATGAGAGAATTATTTACTCTCAAAGTGTCTCTTCCTCAAAAGGCGGTGGAAGCAGAGTTGTTGAATATTTTTAAGGCAGAATTAGGTGGATTCTTGGTTACCGAGGGGGTGAAAAGTTATCAGCAGTAGGCAGGAATGTGGGGTTGAGGTTATAAATCAGATCAGCTATGATCTTACTGAATGCGGGAGCAAGCTCGAGGGGCCGAGTGGCCTCTTCCTGCTCCTAATTAGTGTAAATGGAGCAGGATAATCCCCACCCATGGGACAAATGCCAACGTTGATGAGAGGAAGTCAGTGAGTTAAGGCTACACCAGAGAGAAGGCAAATATTGCTTTTAAAAAATGAAAATTGATTAAATCCAAGAACAATTCATTTGTTTTTATTCCTTTTTACGGGATATGGGCATCGCAAACTGGGCACAGCATTTCAGAGGGCATTTGGGAGTCAACCACGTTGCTGTGGGCCTGGAGTTACACGTAGGCCAGACCAGGTAAGGACGGCAGATTTCCTTCCCTAATCTAGATGGGCTTTTCCGACAATCAACAATGGTTTCATAGCCATTATTAGACTTTTAATTCCAGATTTTTATTGAATTCAAATTCCACCATCTGCCGTGGTGGGATTTGATCCCTTACCCTAGGTTTCCGGATTGCTAGCCCGGTGATAACTGCACTGTGCCACCGCGTCTCCTCTATTTATATAGTGCTTTTGACGTAATGAAACTTCAGAATTAGGTGCTTCACAGAGGCATTGTCAAACAAAATAGGAGCCATACAGGGGCTGCTGACAAAAAAAACCTGCTGAAAGAGGGAGATTTTACAGAAGGAGAGGTCGAGAGTTTGAGCGATTCAGGGAGGGTCTTAGGGTTCTGGCAGCTGGAGGCACAACCACCATTGGTGGACTGATGAAAAGTGGGGATGTGCGAGTGGCCAGAATTGTCGGCGCGCTGGGTCGGCATGGTGGCACAGTGGTTAGCAACGATGCCTCCCAATACCAGGCCTCTACAGCACTCTGCGGTAAAGAATTCCACCGATTCACTCCCCTCTGAGAGGAGAAATTCCTCCCCATCTCTGTGTTAAATGGGCGACTCCCTTTACTCTGAGATGACGCCCTCTGTTCCTAGACTCTCCCACAAGGGGAACCAACCTCTCAGCGTCTGCCCTGTCAAGCTCCCTGAGAATTCTCTATGTCTCAATAAGGTCGCCTCTCATTCTTCTAATCTCCAATGAGTTCAGGCCCAACCCGAGTGGCACGGTAGCACAGTGGTTAGCACTGCTGCCTCACAGCGCCAGGGATCTGGATTCAATTCAATTGGGTCATCGCCTGTGTGGAGTTTGCACGTTCTCCCCGTGTCTGCGTGGGTTTCCTCCGGGTGCTCCAGTTTCCTCTCACAGTCCAAAGATGTGCAGATTGGCCATATTAAATTGACCCTAGTGTCAGGGGGATTAGCAGGGTAAATATGTGGAGTTACAGGGATAGGGCCTGAGTGGGATTGTGGTCGATGCAGACTCAATGGGCCAAATGGCTTCCTTCTGCACTGTAGGGATTCTATTCTATTGTACTCAACCTCTCCTCAGAAGATAATTCCTCCGTACCCAGGATCATCCTAGTGAACCTTCTCTGGGCTGCTTCCAATGCCAGCGTATCTTTCCTTAGATGAGGTAAGGGGACCAAAACCGTTCACAATATTCCAGGTATTGTTTAGTTTTCGAGGAATTGAACAACATCAGCAAATTACCTTGACATAGCGCCTTGAACATAGGGAGATATACCAGAGGTGCTTCACAGGAGCATAATCAGACAGCACTTGATATTGGGCCACGTGGGACAAACTCCTGATGATAGGATTGCTGCTACAGTGTAATGAATTATAAAGCAAATCTTTCCACTTTTCTGCTAAATTCCTACATTTTTGTTCATTTCGTTTGGTAATACGGCAAAGTGAGGACTATTGAAAAGTTAATCCCATTGCTTAATCATTCGTCTCTCAGCTTTCATGTTGAATTTATCCTGTAATATTTAATTTAGAAATCATTGCACAATTCGAAACCAATAAATCAGGAGTGACATCTGTGGGTATAAGTAGACATTTGTGTTGAAAGATATCCGGGCCTAAGTTGATCTCCCAAGGAATAGGCGTCCTGTTACCGAGGCAACGCATAAATTGTGACCAGGCCTCACCTCAGAAGCTACTGCCCGTGCTTCACTGCGTTTGAGGTAACGGCAATCAACTGAAGGCTTTACTGATCCTCCGGCAATCTAAGGGTTGCAATTACTGCTGGAACCACTATTAGGGACAATTATTTTCCATATGTTAACTTTGAAACCTGTATGGGCGGGAGCCTGTACTGAAATACAGAATTGTTACAGCACAGAAAGAGGCCATTTAGCCCATTATGTCGCTGCCAGATGATCTGTTCGCTGAGTGCCAATCCCTAAAGGCAGGCCATTCGGCCCATCAAGTCTGCACTGACCACAATCCCACCCAGCCCCTATCCCCGTAGCCCCATGTATTTACCCTAGCTAATCCCCCTGACATTAAGTGACAATTCAACACAGCCAATCAACCTAACCCGCACATCTTTTTGGACTGTGGGAGGAAACCGGAGCACCCGGAGGAAACCCACACAGACACGGGGAGAACATGCAAACTCCACACGGACAGTGACCCGAGCTGGGAATCGAACCCGGGTCCCTGGTGCTGTGAGGCAAGCAGTGCTGACCGCAGTGCCACCGTGCCGCCCAGATTTGTCGTAATGTGACCAATGGTAACAAGCTGTAAGGGTCAGCTGACCCAGTAAACCATGTAACCAATGACAGAATGATGTGATGATCAGCTGACTCGGTATAAATTAAAATTGTGGGGAACTTGGAATGGCCCAGGGTGAGCCCTCAAGTTTGGAGTAATGAAGTTGCTTTAAAGTTTAAAGTTTATTTATGAGTGTCACAAGTAAGGCTTTCATTAACACTGCAATGACTGTGAAATTTCCCTAGTCGCCACAGTCCAGCGCCTGTTCGGATCAATGCACCCTAACCAGCACGTCTTTCAGACTGTGGGAGGAAACTGGAGCACCCGGAGGAAACCCTTTAAGCCTTTTCTTTAATTTATAAGTTGGAGTAAGTTTTGTTATGTTTTTATTGTTTGCCTCTGAAGAGTTCCTTCTGGATTTACACCATTCCCCCCTCCTCCCCCCCACCCCCCTGCCTTCTGCCCGTAACTCTGCACATTCTTCCTTTTCAGATAACAGTCTTTTGAATGCTTCAATTGAACCTGCCTCCACCACACTCTCAGGCTGTGCATTCCAGACCCTAACCACTCTCACTGCATGAATGCAGCTCATTACAAATTAATCTCAGCCCTGCGTATCGCCAACGTATAAATCATTCCTTTCTATACACAGGGCAATAAACTTTAACCCAATCCATTTCTCACTGGCTGGTCTCCTTTACAAAAACTTCAATGTCAGAAAAATAAAAAGGAACACCTCGCTTCAGGCAGCTAGCTCGCTGTGCTATTAGGTGACGGAAAGGCCATATATTTTGTCTTTAATGTCTTTAACGCAGTGTGTTTGCTTTGAGTCATAGATTCCCTGCAGTGCAGAAGGAGGCCATTCGGCCCATCGAGTCTGCACCAACTCTCCGAAGAGCATCTTCCCCAGGTCCACCCCAATTATGAAAATTTGATACCAAGTCACCTGAGGAGATATTAGGACGGGTGATCAAAGGTTTGGTCAAAGAGGTAGGTTGGGAGGGCACGGCGGCACAGTGGTTAGCACTGCTGCCTCACAGCGCCAGGGACCGGGTTCAATTCCCGGCTCGGGTCACTGCCTGTGCGGGGTCTGCATGTTCTCCCCGTGTCTGCGTGGGTTTCCTCTGGGTGCTCCGGTTTCCACACACAGTCCGGGAAGACGTGCTGGTTAGGGTGCATTGACCATGCTAAATTCTCCCTCAGTGTACCCAAACAGGCGCTGGAGTGTGGCAACTAGAGGATTTTCACAGTAAATGTAAACATAATTGTGCGACTAATAAATAAGCTTAACTTAGAATGTCTTGAAGGAGGGCTGGACAGGTTTCAGGAGAGAATGAGAAAGTGGCGATCACTTTTGGGGTTACCTCGCCAATTGAGAAAGGAAAACTCTGTGATTTGTCTCTACTCAGAGGGTGGCGGGAATCTGGAATGCGCTGCCTGGGAAGGTAGTGGAGGTCGGAAACCTGACAACTTTTAAAAAGTACTTGGATGAGCACCTGAAACATCATAACATTCAGGGATGTGGTACAAGTGCTGGAAAATGGGATTGGCGCGACTTGAGTGGTGGTCATTGTTGGTGCAGACTCGATGGGCCAAAGGGCCTTTTCTGCACTGCACGACTCTTAAAGAAATAATTCCAAAGCCTGGGGCCTTTCCAGCACGGCCACCAGTGGTGACGCGGTTGTAGCTGGGGATGTGCAAGAGGCTAGGATTAGATGAACACATGTATCGCAGAGCGCTGCGAGGCAGGGGGAGATTACAAAGATAGGGAGGGGCGGCAAGTGAGGGATTTGAGGACAAGAATGAGGATTTAAAAATCGAGGCACTGCTTAACTGGGAGGCAGTGTAGGTCAGCGAGCACATAGAGGGGTGATGGGTGAATGGGATCTCCACAGCACCTGTCATAACCCCAGGACGTTCTAAAGTGCTTTCCAACTAATAAAGTACTTTTTGAAGTGTAGTAGTGGCTGTTGGAATGTGGGAAACACAGCAGCATGTTGTGTCTGTACAGGGTTACAAAGGCTGGGATTTAAAATGCTTTATTGAAAATAAACAAGCTAATGCCTGCTTAAATCTTGGAGAATTGAGGAATGTGGTACGGGCACATTGTGCTTGAACTTCGCTGATCTGATAATAGTCCCTTACCGTAATGTACGAGG
>NW_027594996.1:0-7192 GCF_964213995.1 Mustelus asterias | reverse complement strand
GGGGGGGGAAGAGGAGAGGGAGAAAGGGGGGGGAAGAGGAGAGGGAGAAAGGGGGGGGAAGAGGAGAGGGAGAAAGGGGGGGGAAGAGGAGAGGGAGAAAGGGGGGGGAAGAGGAGAGGGAGAAAGGGGGGGGAAGAGGAGAGGGAGAAAGGGGGGGGAAGAGGAGAGGGAGAAAGGGGGGGAAGAGGAGAGGGAGAAAGGGGGGGGAAGAGGAGAGGGAGAAAGGGGGGGGAAGAGGAGAGGGAGAAAGGGGGGGAAGAGGAGAGGGAGAAAGGGGGGGAAGAGGAGAGGGAGAAAGGGGGGGAAGAGGAGAGGGAGAAAGGGGGGGAAGAGGAGAGGGAGAAGGGGGGAAGAGGAGAGGGAGAAAGGGGGGGAAGAGGAGAGGGAGAAAGGGGGGGAAGAGGAGAGGGAGAAAGGGGGGGAAGAGGAGAGGGAGAAAGGGGGGGAAGAGGAGAGGGAGAAAGGGGGGGAAGAGGAGAGGGAGAAAGGGGGGGAAGAGGAGAGGGAGAAAGGGGGGGAAGAGGAGAGGGAGAAAGGGGGGGAAGAGGAGAGGGAGAAAGGGGGGGAAGAGGAGAGGGAGAAAGGGGGGGAAGAGGAGAGGGAGAAAGGGGGGGGAGAGGGAGAAAGGGGGGGAAGAGGAGAGGGAGAAAGGGGGGGAAGAGGAGAGGGAGAAAGGGGGGGAAGAGGAGAGGGAGAAAGGGGGGGAAGAGGAGAGAGAGGAGAAAGGGGGGGAAGAGGAGAGGGAGAAAGGGGGGGAAGAGGAGAGGGAGAAAGGGGGGGAAGAGGAGAGGGAGAAAGGGGGGGAAGAGGAGAGGGAGAAAGGGGGGGAAGAGGAGAGGGAGAAAGGGGGGGAAGAGGAGAGGGAGAAAGGGGGGGAAGAGGAGAGGGAGAAAGGGGGGGAAGAGGAGAGGGAGAAAGGGGGGGAAGAGGAGAGGGAGAAAGGGGGGGAAGAGGAGAGGGAGAAAGGGGGGAAGAGGAGAGGGAGAAAGGGGGGAAGAGGAGAGGGAGAAAGGGGGGAAGAGGAGAGGGAGAAAGGGGGGAAGAGGAGAGGGAGAAAGGGGGGAAGAGGAGAGGGAGAAAGGGGGGAAGAGGAGAGGGAGAAAGGGGGGAAGAGGAGAGGGAGAAAGGGGGGAAGAGGAGAGGGAGAAAGGGGGGAAGAGGAGAGGGAGAAAACTTTGTGGGAGGTTTGGAAACAACTGGAGCTGCTCAGGTTTAGATGCACTGACATTGGGACAAAGTAACCCCCCTCCCCCCCGCACACACACTGACACACAGCCCCTCACACAGCCCCCCACCCCCCAGTGCGGCCCCGGCGCGGCGGGACTCACATTTCCTCATACACTTCATCCAGTGCCTGACGATGGCGGTGTAGTGTTTCTTGTTGTCCAGGATCCAGGAGGACAGGCCCTGGATACCGTCCATGGTGTTGGTGACGCTCAGCAGCTTCTTCTCCAGCGTGGCCTCCAGGGCGGCGAACGGAGAGCTGCTGCTGGGGGCGGCGGAGGGCCCGGCTGTCCCTGTTGTCCCCCCCGCCGCTGCTGCTGCTGCCGCCGCCGCTCCTCCTCCCGCCGCCGCTGCGACAGCCGCCATCTTGCTGCCTTCCTCGCGCCCCCCTCCGGCCGCGCGGCCGCGTCACCTGGGATGGAGGGGGGGGGGGGCGGGGACGCGGGCGCGCGCCCGGCGTGTGTGTGTGGGGGGGGGGGGGTTGCGAGCGCGCACTCGCTCACTCACACACCGACAGGCGGCACGAGAGCGAGCACGCCAACCACAGCGGGCGCGCGGTGGAGTTGAGAGAAAAGGGGGCGTGGCAAGGTTGGGGGGCGTGAGCGGCGGGCTAAACACGTGATCCCCCTCCGGCCCCGCCCCCCCCCCCTCCTCCGAGTTCAAACGGCCTCACGCGCCCGGGGCGACCGTTGGAGCGGGAGGGGGAGAGAAGTGGGCTCCACGCCTGCGCACACGAGAAAGGGGTTGAGTCCGCGCCTGCGCACCCCGAGGGGGGCCCGTCGCGCCTGCGCACACGAAAGAAAGCGGATCTGTCCACGCCTGCGCACTCGGGAGAACAGGTATTTTTGGGGAGGCGGGAGTTATCTGTTCGCGCCTGCGCACACGAGTAAAAGGAAAGGATCTGTCCGCGCCTGCGCACACGAGTAAAAGGGAAAGGGTCTGTCCGCGCCTGCGGCACACGAGAGAAAGGGGGAAGGTTTCAATAAATGCCGGCGCACACGAGAAAAAGGTATCTGTCTGCGTCCACGAGAGAAAGGAGAGTTCAGGGGCGGGCGGGCAGGAGGGTGGGAAGATGTGACCGCGCTTGCGCACACCAGAGAAAGGAGTCGCGCCTGAGCACACCAGAGGCGGGATCAGACCGCGCCTGCGCACACCAGAGAAAGGAGGCGATTGGGGACGGAGTTAAGATCTGTCCGCGCCTGCGCACAAAGGGGAGGGACGCCTTTCCCAGCCGGGATCTGCGGTCGGTGCATGCGCAGTGCCCACCTCCGTCCTCGGCCGCGAGCGCCGACGGTTTAAAAGGGCGACGACCATGGGGGGGGGCAGGGCAACAGATTAGAATTGATTTCCCCTCGCTCTCTGTGAGGAGATTAATTGTTTTCTTCCCTCCCTCTTTCCTGCTGCTTGAGGTAACCCTCCTCCCGGTTGGACACATACAGTGTAGTTATCTCCGTCCTGTCTGTTTTAAATCTCTCCCCTTTCCCCACCCTCCTCAAGGAGCGTCGCCATTTTCAGTCTGCCAGTGGGCATGCGCCGCGGGGGAGGGAGGGGGGCGTGGCTGGGGCCACGGACCGTACCATCGCCCCATTGGAGGGTGGAGCGGGGTAAACACCCCTACTGACTGAGGCGATGGTATGTTCCCGCAGCCCTCCCGCGCCCCCTGGAGGCTGGGAGGTGGAGGCGGCGCATGCGCATCCCGCAATGCGACTGGTCCCATTCGGCACCTGGGGTGGAACGTCAGTTACCAACTCTCCCGGATTGGCCTGGAGTCTCCCAACAACTGAGGCTCCACCCTGAAGGAAGGTCATTGGAACAATTTTGTTCTTATTTCCATTTTCTCTTTAACTGATTTAGAGAGAACTTCATTGTAGTGTTAATGTAAGTCTACAGCAGTCCATTGACTCCAAAGATGTGCGGGTTAGGGGGATTGGCCATGCTAAATTGCCCCTTAGTGTCCAAAGATGTGCAGGTTAGGTGGATTGGCCATGCTAAATTGTCCCTTAGTGCCCAAAGATGTGCAGGTTAGGTGGATTGGCCATGCTAAATTGCCCCCTAGTGTCCAAAGATGTGCAGGTTAGGTGGATTGGCCATGCTAAATTGTCTCTTAGTGTCCAAAGATGTGCAGGTTAGGGGGATTGGCCATGCTAAATTGCCCCTTAGTGTCCAAAGATGTGCAGGTTAGGGGGATTGGCCATGCTAAATTGTCTCTTAGTGTCCAAAGATGTGCGGGTTAGGGGGATTGGCCATGCTAAATTGCCCCTTAGTGTCCAAAGATGTGCAGCTTAGCAAGACGGGAAATACTGTCAGAAATATCGAATCCTATGAAAACAGGAACTGTATCTATCAAAACAACCCTGTAAATTCACTCATTTGCTGTTGTGCTGATTTGTCTGTTAGTCAGGTGTTTGATATCGAAGAGTTGGGTCTGAATTGGAAGAGAAACGGAGATTCTGGAGGAGAACCACGACTGCCGACAGAGGCTTCAACCACTGTCTGGTCCAGTTCACCCTGTACACACACACCGTTCAAAATCAACTGGGGGAAATGCCACACCTGCCTCGGTCACCAGCAATCAGAGCACCGGAGGAGGACATTCGGTCCATGGTGCCTGTGCCAGCTCTTTAAACAGTCCCTCCCCTCTGCTCCTGCCCCATAATCCTTGCACAATTTTACCCAGCAAGTCGAGTTCACTGAATTGCTACAATGCAGGAGGCCATTGAGTATGCACCGACTCTGACCGAGCATCCATTCCCTCCCTGCCTTATCCCCACACATTTAGCATAGCCAATCCACCTAACCCGCACATCTTTGGACTGTGGGAGGAAACCGGAGCACCCGGAGGAAACCCACGCAGACACGGGGAGAATATGCAGACTCCGCACAGACAGTGTCCCAAGCCGGGAATCGAACCCGGGTCCTTGGCGCTGTCAGGCAGCTGTGCCAACCACCGTCCCGCCCATTCATGAATTCAACTTCTCACCATGCCAGGGTGAGATTTTAAACTTGTCTTCTCCAATGCTGAGGCAGCTCCGTCGGCACCGACCCTCCGACAGTGCGGCGCTCCCTCAGAACTGACCCTCCCAGGATCGGCGCTCCCTCGGCACCGACCCTCCCACAGTGCGGCACTCCCTTGGCACCGACCCTCCCGCAGTGCGGCACTCCCTTGGCACCGACCCTCCCGCAGTGCGGTGCTCCCTCGGCACCGACCCTCCCATAGTGCAGCGCTCCCTCGGCACCGACCCTCCCACGGTGCGGCGCTCCCTCAGCACCGAACCTCCCGCGGTGCGGCGCTCCTTCGGCACCGACCCTCCCTCAGTGCGGTGCTCCCTCAGCACTGACCCTCCCACAGTGCGGCGCTCCCTCAGCACTGACCCTCCCACAGTGCGGCGCTCCCTCAGCACTGACCCTCCCACAGTGCGGCGCTCCCTCAGCACCGACCCTCCCACGGTGCGGCACTCCCTCAGCACCGACACTCCCGCGCTCCCTCGGCACTGACCCTCCCACAGTGCGGCGCTCCCTCAGCACCGACCCTCCCACAGTGCGGCACTCCCTCGGCACCGACCCTTCCGCGGTGCGGCGCTCCCTCAGCACCGACACTCCCACAGTGCAGCGCTCCCTCAGCACTGACCCTCCCACAGTGCGGCGCTCACTCAGCACTGGCCCTCCCGCAGTGCGGCGCTCCCTCAGCACTGACCCTCCCACAGTGCGGCGCTCCCTCAGCACTGACCCTCCCACAGTGCGGCGCTCCCTCTGCACTGACCCTCCCACAGTGCGGCACTCCCTCAGCACCGACCCTCCCACAGTGCGGCGCTCCCTCAGCACTGACCCTCCCACAGTGCGGTGCTCCCTCAGCACTGACCCTCCCACAGTGCGGTGCTCCCTCAGCACTGACCCTCCCACAGTGCGGCGCTCCCTCAGCACTGACCCTCCCACAGTGCGGTGCTCCCTTGTCAGTCACTGACCCTCCCACAGTGCGGCGCTCCCTCAGCACTGACCCTCCCACAGTGCGGCGCTCCCTCAGCACTGACCCTCCCACAGTGCGGCGCTCCCTCAGCACTGACCCTCCCACAGTGCGGCGCTCCCTTGTCACTGACCCTCCCACAGTGCGACGCTATCTCAGCACTGACCCTCCCACAGTGCGGTGCTCCCTCGGCACCGACCCTCCCGCAGTGTGGCGCTCCCCCGGCACCGCCCTTCCCACAGTGTGGCACTCCCTCGGCACCGACCCTCCCATAGTGCAGCGCTCCCTCAGCACCGACCCTCCCGCGGTGCGGTGCTCCCTCAGCACCGACCCTCCCGCAGTGCGGTGCTCCCTCGGCACTGACCCTCCCATAGTGCGACGCTCCCTCGGCAACGACCCTCCCACAGTGCGGCGCTCCCTCGGCAACGACCCTCCCACAGTGCAGCGCTCCTTCGGCAACGACCCTCCCACAGTGCGGCGCTCCCTCAGCACCGACCCTCCCACAGTGCAGCGCTCCTTCGGCAACGACCCTCCCACAGTGCGGCTCTCCCTCGGCACCGACCCTCCCGCAGTGCGACGCTCCCTCAGCACTGACCCTCCCACAGTGCGACGCTCCCTCAGCACTGACCCTCCCGCGGTGCGGCGCTCCCTCAGCACTGACCCTCCCACAGTGCGGCGCTCCCTCAGCACTGACCCTCCCACAGTGCGGCACTCCCTCAGCACTGACCCTCCCGCAGTGCGGTGCTCCCTCAGCACTGACCCTCCGACGGTGCGACGCTCCCTCAGCACTGGCCCTCCCACGGTGCGGCGCTCCCTCAGCACTGACCCTCCCACAGTGCGGCACTCCCTCAGCACTGACCCTCCCACAGTGCGGCGCTCCCTCAGCACTGACCCTCCCACAGTGCAGCGCTCCCTCAGCACTGACCCTCCCACAGTGCGGTGCTCCCTCAGCACTGACCCTCCCACAGTGCGGCACTCCCTCAGCACTGACCCTCCCACAGTGCGGCGCTCCCTCAGCACTGACCCTCCCACAGTGCGGTGCTCCCTCAGCACTGACCCTCCCACAGTGCGGGGCTCCCTCAGCACTGACCCTCCCACAGTGCGGGGCTCCCTCAGCACTGACCCTCCCACAGTGCGGCGCTCCCTCAGCACTGACCCTCCCACAGTGCGGTGCTCCCTCAGCACTGACCCTCCCACAGTGCGGGGCTCCCTCAGCACTGACCCTCCCACAGTGCGGGGCTCCCTCAGCACTGACCCTCCCACAGTGCGGCGCTCCCTCAGCACTGACCCTCCCACAGTGCGGTGCTCCCTCAGCACTGACCCTCCCACAGTGCGGGGCTCCCTCAGCACTGACCCTCCCACAGTGCGGGGCTCCCTCAGCACTGACCCTCCCACAGTGCGGCGCTCCCTCAGCACCGACCCTCCCACAGTGCGGCACTCCCTCAGCACCGACACTCCCGCGCTCCCTCGGCACTGACCCTCCCACAGTGCGGCGCACCCTCAGCACCGACCCTCCCACAGTGCGGCACTCCCTCGGCACCGACCCTTCCGCGGTGCGGCGCTCCCTCAGCACCGACACTCCCACTGTGCAGCGCTCCCTCAGCACTGACCCTCCCACAGTGCGGCGCTCCCTCAGCACTGGCCCTCCCGCAGTGCGGCGCTCCCTCAGCACTGACCCTCCCACAGTGCGGTGCTCCCTCAGCACTGACCCTCCCACAGTGCGGTGCTCCCTCAGCACTGACCCTCCCACAGTGCGGCGCTCCCTCAGCACTGACCCTCCCACAGTGCGGTGCTCCCTTGTCACTGACCCTCCCACAGTGCGGCGCTCCCTCAGCACTGACCCTCCCACAGTGCGGCGCTCCCTCAGCACTGACCCTCCCACAGTGCGGCGCTCCCTCAGCACTGACCCTCCCACAGTGCGGCGCTCCCTTGTCACTGACCCTCCCACAGTGCGACGCTCTCTCAGCACTGACCCTCCCACAGTGCGGTGCTCCCTCGGCACCGACC
>NW_027594995.1:0-7313 GCF_964213995.1 Mustelus asterias | reverse complement strand
AGTAAGTTTGCAGATGACACCAAGATTGGTGGCGTAGTGGATAGTGAAGAAAGTTATCTCCAATTGCAACGCAATCTTGATCAAAAGGGCCAGTGGGCTGACGAATGGCAGATGGAGTTTAATTTAGATAAATGCGAGGTGATGCATTTTGGTAGATTGAACCAGGGCAGGACTTACTCAGTTAATGGTAGGGCGTTGGGGAGAGTTACAGATCAAAGAGATCCAGGGGTACATGTTCATAGCTCCTTGAAAGTGGAGTCACAGGTGGACAGAGTGGTGAAGAAGGCATTCGGCATGCTTGGTTTCATCGGTGAGAACATTGAATTCAGGAGTTGGGACGTCTTGTTGAAGTTGTACAAGACATTGGTAAGGCCACACTTGGAATACTGTGTGCAATTCTGGTCACCCTATTATAGAAAGGGTATTATTAAACTAGAAAGAGTGCAGAAAAGATTTACTAGGATGCTACCGGGACTTGATGGTTTGAGTTATAAGGAGAGGCTGGATAGACTGGGACTTTTTTCTCTGGAGCGTCGGAGGCTGAGGGGTGATCTTATAGAGGTCTATAAAATAATGAGGGGCACAGATCAGCTCGATAGTCAATGTCTTTTCCCAAAGGTAGGGGAGTCTAAAACTAGAGGGCATAGGTTTAAGGTGAGGGGAGAGACACAAAAGTGTCCAGAGGGGCAATTTTTTCACACAGAGGGTGGTGAGTGTCTGGAACGAGCTGCCAGAGGTAGTAGTAGAGGCGGGTACAATTTTGTCTTTTAAAAAGCATTTAGACAGTTACATGGGTAAGATGGGTATAGAGGGATATGGGCCAAATGCGGGCAATTGGGACCAGCTTAGGGGTTTAAAAATAAAGGGCGGCATAGAACATAGAACATAGAACATAGAACATTACAGCGCAGAACAGGCCCTTCGGCCCACGATGTTGCACCGACCAGTTAAAAAAAAAACTGTGACCCTCCAACCTAAACCAATTTCTTTTCGTCCATGAACCTATCTACGGATCTCTTAAACGCCCCCAAACTAGGCGCATTTACTACTGATGCTGGCAGGGCATTCCAATCCCTCACCACCCTCTGGGTAAAGAACCTACCCCTGACATCGGTTCTATAACTACCCCCCCTCAATTTAAAGCCATGCCCCCGCGTGCTGGATTTCTCCATCAGAGGAAAAAGGCTATCACTATCCACCCTATCTAAACCTCTAATCATCTTATATGTTTCAATAAGATCCCCTCTTAGCCGCCGCCTTTCCAGCGAAAACAATCCCAAATCCCTCAGCCTCTCCTCATAGGATCTCCCCTCCATACCAGGCAACATCCTGGTAAACCTCCTCTGCACCCTCTCCAAAGCCTCCACATCCTTCCTGTAATGTGGGGACCAGAACTGCACACAGTACTCCAAGTGCGGCCGCACCAGAGTTGTGTACAGTTGCAACATAACGCTACGACTCCTAAATTCAATCCCCCTACCAATAAACGCCAAGACACCATATGCCTTCTTAACAACCTTATCTACTTGATTCCCAACTTTCAGGGATCTATGCACACATACACCTAGATCCCTCTGCTCCTCCACACTATTCAAAGTCCTCCCGTTAGCCCTATACTCAACACAACTGTTATTCCTACCAAAGTGAATTACCTCACACTTCTCCGCATTAAACTCCATCCGCCACCTCTCGGCATGGACAAGTTGGGCCGAAGGGCCTGTTTCCATGCTGTAAACCTCTATGACTCTGTAACCTCTATAAGAGGGGAGGGTTTGTGGACACTCTGTACCTGCATTGATCCCTCCAACGACTTGCCCGCTGGAAATTGAACTCGTCCCTGTTGTGTGGGATCTTGCTTTGCCCTGCCAGGCTTCCGACTTTCCCGCACGTGGGGGAGGGGGAGCGTGGTGGAGAGAGGGGTGCAGAAGGGTGACAGAAATGGAAGGCTGGGGGTGGGGGGGGGGGGGGGGGGAGGTGGGGGGGGGGGCACAGGGCAGTGGAGCAGGAGAAGGTAACGGGCTGGATTTGGGCTGGGGTTGGAAGTGGGGATGTCGGTACTTTCTGATATGTGTCAGCGGCAGGCCAGCCCAGAATTCAACAACAAGATAGCATCTCAGAAGCAAACTGCACACCATCAGTGCACTTTATCTTGCAGCCTATCTGAGAGTGCAGAACTGCAGAGCAGAATCAGATGGTGGAATGTTCCAGAACCCGAGGCAGGGCCTACACACGGCCAAGGCCTGTCACCTCACTTGGCCCCAGTACTGCCTAGATTTCTCTTCGCGACTCCGACAATTTGCCCTTCAGAGACCACAATCGCCCTTCATTCCCGGGGGGAAACATTCCGGCTAATCTCCCCTCTCCGAGGCCTTCGGAAAGTTCCTATCGCGTTCGCTCCCCCCCCCGCTCTGCAAAGACCTCCAACTCTCCTTGTGAGGAAATTCCTCCTCATTTCATCCAATTCTTTGACCTGTTACTTTACGTTTCAGATCCCCCCCCTGCCACTGGGGAACACTTTATCCTCCTTGCTCTTATCGGAACCTCACCCCCCCACCCCCCCCGTTCCCCCCTCCCCCTCTCCCTCCACTCCCCCCGCTCCACTCCCTCCTCCCCCCCTCCCACCGACCCCTCTCAATCTCAAGGCATCCCTACGTGGAGAAAGAGGTCTTTCGACCCATCCAGCCTGCACCGACTCTCCGACAGAGCATCTTACCCAGGCCCCTATCCCCGTAACCCACTGTATTTACCCTACTAATCCCCCTGACACTAAGGGGCAACTTAGCATGGCCAATCCATCGAACCCACACATCTTTGGACACTAAGGGACAATTTAGCATGGCCAATCCACCGAACCCACACATTTTTGGACACTAAGGGGCAATTTAGCATGGCCAATCCACCTAACCTACACATCTTTGGACACTAAGGGGCAACTTAGCATGGCCAATCCACCTAACCTACACATCTTTGGACACTAAGGGGACAATTTAGCATGGCCAATCCACCTAACCTGCATATCTTTGGACACTAAAGGGCAATTTAGCATGGCCAATCCATCTCATCTGCACATCTTTGGACACTAAGGGGCAATTTAGCATGGTCAATCCACCGAACCCACACATCTTTGGACACTAAGGGGACAATTTAGCATGGCCAATCCCCCTAACCTGCACATCTTTGGACACTATGGGGCAATTTAGCATGGCCAATCCATCTAACCAACACATCTTTGGACACTGAGGGACAATTTAGCATGGCCAATCCACCTAACCTGCATATCTTTGGACACTAAAGGGCAATTTAGAATGGCCAATCCCCCTAACCTGCACATCTTTGGACACTATGGGGCAATTTAGCATGGCCAATCCATCTAACCAACACATCTTTGGACACTAAGGGGACAATTTAGCATGGCCAATCCACCTAACCTGCATATCTTTGGACACTAAAGGGCAATTTAGAATGGCCAATCCACCTAACCTGCACATCTTTTGGACTGTGGGAGGAAACCGGAGCACCTGGAGGAAAGACACGCAGACACTGTGAGAACGTGCAAACTCCACACAGACAGTGACCCAAGCCGAGAATCGAACCCAGGTCCCTGGTGCTGTGAGGCAGCAGTGCTAACCACTGTGCTACCGTGCTTGTAGTGAACTATCATGAGGAGAATCGCCATGGTAAATCCGGAGGCTGGGTTTCTTTCATTCATTCCCTCCACCGCACCCACCTCTAGGCCTCAGGCTTTTGATCAAATCTGTCTGCGGCCTCGCATCCTCTCCGGTGGAAACCTCCCGTCACCCGGCTTCGGAATAAGCCACGATCTCCCCAGCCGGTTCCTCTGGGAGAACCTGAAACCAGAAACAGAACAGCAATAATCTCTCCCTCAATGTCAACAAAACAAAGGAGATTGTCATCGACTTCAGGAAGCGTAAAGGAGAACATGCCCCTGTCTACATCAACGGGGATGAAGTAGAAAGGGTCGAGAGCTTCACGCTTTTAGGTGTCCAGATCACCAACAACCTGTCCTGGCCTCCCCCACGCCGACACTATGGTTAAGAAAGCCCCACCAACGCCTCTACTTTCTCTGGAGGCTAAGGAAATTTGGCATGTCCGCTACGACTCTCACCAACTTTTACAGATGCCCCATAGAAAGCATCCTTTCCGGGTGTATCACAGCTTGGTATGGGCTCCTGCTCTGACCCAGACTGCAAGAAACTACAAAAGGGTTGTGAATGTAGCCCAATCCATCACGCAAACCAGCCTCCCATCCATTGACTCTGTCTACACTTCCCACTGCCTCGGGAAAAGCAGCCAGCATAATTAAGGACCCCCACGCACCCGGACATTCTCTCTTCCACCTTCTTCCGTCGGGAAAAGGATACAAAAGTCTGAGGTCACGTACCGACCGACTCAAGAACAGCTTCTTCCCTGCTGCTGTCAGACTTTTGAATGGACCCACCTCGCATTAAGTTGATCTTTCTCTACACCCAGCTATGACTGTAACACTACATTCTGCACTCTCTCCTTTCCTTCTCTATGAACGGTATGCTTTGTCTGTATAGCGCGCAAGAAACAATACTTTTCACTGGATCCCAATTAGAGGGCAGCACAGTGGCACAGTGGGTTAGCACTGCTGCCTCACAATGCCAGAGACCCGGGTTTGATTCCTGACTTGGGTCACTGTCTGTGTGGAGTTTGCATGTTCTCCCCGTGTCTGCGTGGGTTTCCTCCGGGTGCTCCGGTTTCCTCCCACACTCCAAAGATGTGCGGGTTTGGTGGATTGGTCATGCTAAGTTGCCTCTTAGTATCCAAAGATGTGCGGGTTTGGTGGATTGGTCATGCTAAATTGCCCCTTCGTGTCCAAAGATGTGCAGATTAGGTGGATTAGTCATGCTAAATTGTCCCTTAGTGTCCAAAGATGTGCAGGTTAGGTGGATTGGCCATGCTAAATTGCCCCTTAGTATCCAAAGATGTCCAGGTTAGGGGGATTGGCCATGCTAAATTGTCCCTTAGTGTCCAAAGATGTGCAGATTAGGTGGATTGGCCATGCTAAATTGTCCCTTAGTGTCCAAAGATGTGCAGATTAGGTGGATTGGCCATGCTAACTTGCCCCTTGGTGTCCAAAGATGTGCAGGTTAGGTGGATTGGCCATGCTAACTTGCCCCTTGGTGTCCAAAGATGTGCAGGTTAGGTGCATTGGCCATGCTAAATTGTCCCTTGGTGTCCAAAGATGTGCAGGTTAGGCGGATTGGCCATGCTAAATTGTCCCTTGGTGTCCAAAGATGTGCAGGTTAGGTGGATTGGCCATGCTAAATTGCCCCTTAGTGTCCAAAGATGTGCAGGTTAGGTGCATTGGCCATGCTAAATTGCCCCTTAGTATCCAAAGATGTGCGGGTTAGGTGCATTGGCCATGCTAAATTGTCCCTTGGTGTCCAAAGATGTGCAGGTTAGGCGGATTGGCCATGCTAAATTGTCCCTTGGTGTCCAAAGATGTGCAGGTTAGGTGGATTGGCCATGCTAAATTGTCCCTTGGTGTCCAAAGATGTGCAGGTTAGGCGGATTGGCCATGCTAAATTGCCCCTTAGTGTCCAAAGATGTGCAGGTTAGGTGGATTGGCCATGCTAAATTGTCCCTTAGTGTCCAAAGATGTGCGGGTTAGGTGCATTGGCCATGCTAAATTGCCCCTTAGTATCCAAAGATGTCCAGGTTAGGGGGATTGGCCATGCTAAATTGCCCCTTAGTGTCCAAAGATGTGCTGGTTGGGGTGCATTGGCCATGCTAAATTCTCCCTCAGTGTTACCTGAACAGGCGCCGGAGTGTGGCGACTTGGGGATTTTCACAGTAACTTCATTGCAGCGTTAATGTCAGCCGACTTGTGACACCGATAAATAAATTTGAATAACTTCACACTTTACAATAATAAATCAAATCAAAGATATGGGGGCAGCTTGTAAACTTTAGGTGGGCTGCAGAGTGAACTTTGACTAAAATACCCTACAGAGGGGTACATTTAATCCGTTAGCGGGAGAGACGGGGGAGCGATGAACTTGCAGTCCTCGCGCTGAGATATTCCACTCTGACTGATTAATGATAAGATTAATGAACCCAGCCAATCAAGATTGCGCGTCGCCCTTTGCGACGCTAACCAGATTCGGTTAAAACCCACAGAATGTTTCCTCCCTTTCTGCATCGCGATTTCCTTTCCTTAACCCTTCAAACTGCGGAGCGATTAAACTCGGTACATGGAGCCCTCCGTGAATGCAGAGTCCGGGATTTTACCAGCACGCCCGCCACGGGAATCGGAGCGGACCAAGAGACGTCCCATCAACCCAGAATCAGAGGATCCCGACACTGCAGAAGGAGGCCATTTGGTCCATCGACAACAATCCCACCCAGGCCCTGTCCCTGCAGCACAACCTGTTGAGACTCTAACCAAGCATCCTGGGACACTAAGGGGCAATTTAACATGGGCCAATCCCCCTGACACTAAGGGGCAACTTACCCTGCCAATCCCCCTGACACTAAAGGGCAACTTAGCATGGCCAATCCCCCCGACACTAAAGGGCAACTTAGCATGGCGAAACCCCCTGACACTAAGGGGCAACTTACCCTGCCGATCCCCCTGACACTAAGGGGCAACTTAGCATGGCCAATCCCCCTGACACTAAGGGGCAACTTACCCTGCCAATCCCCCTGACACTAAGGGGCAACTTACTCTGCCAATCCCCCGACACTAAGGGGCAACTTACCCTGCCAATCCCCCTGACACTAAGGGGCAACTTACCCCGCCAATCCCCCTGACACTAAGGGGCAACTTAGCATGGCCAATCCCCCTGACACTAAGGGCAATTTAGCATGGCCAATCCCCCTGACACTAAGGAGCAACTTAGCATGGCCAATCCCCCAACACTAAGGGCAACTTAGCATGGCCAATCCCCCTGGCACGAAGGGGCAACTTACCCTGCCAATCCCCCCGACACTAAGGGCAACTTAGCATGGCCAATCCCCCTGACACTAAGGGGCAACTTAGCATGGCCAATCCCCCTGACACTAAGGGGCAACTTACCCTGCCAATCCCCCTGACACTAAGGGGCAACTTACCCTGCCAATCCCCTCCACACTAAGGGGCAAGGGGGGGGTTTGATAGAGGTGGACAAGATGGCGACAGGATTGGATAAGGGGGAGAAAGAAAAGCGGTTCCCATTGGCTGATGATGCAAGTATATCGGGGGGGGGGGGGGGGGGGGGGGAGAGGGGGGGGTCAGATTTAAGGGGTTGGGTGAGGGGCGGGGGAACATGAGGAAGAACGCTTTC